>NC_064628.1:692949730-693249730 GCF_023864275.1 Schistocerca cancellata
AGCTGCATATTTAAAGGCGTATACTGGCAGTAAGAGCATATTTTAACTGCATATTTCGAGGAGTTTTGGCGCAATTTCGTGGGTTTTAAGTGCATATTGATCCTAACACTAATGGTGAGACATTTGTTTAATTTAAGAGAGTTCGAAAGTGAGCAGGCATCCTGTGACAGAGGTAGGGCATGCTCCTAGCACTCCGACGTGAGCCAAAAATGAGTTTAATATTCTAATCCTGTGATGCAGGACGTAACAGATAAGAAAAGATATTTTTGTACCTGATGAGAAAATACTTAGAGGAAATACAGCCTATGCCGCAGTGTTGTATAAGATTTTCTTAACAGGCAACCTTACTTTAGCGATGCGAAAACGTATGTATGATCATTTCTTCTATCTTCGAAAATAACATATAAAAACAAGAAATCTACATTCCCATGTGATAAATGCGAGATCATCCCTGTTTCGTTTTTTTTTTTTTTAACTGGTGGGTCTATATCAGGGATGAAACTACTGTGTACATCCAAACCGCTGGTGCTTGACACACAGTATGTCACAGCAGGAGTGGTCACGAAGAGTAGGCGACCAGAAGTTGCGGATTAGCCTGGCGTCCAGCGACTGTCAGTTTCTTGTCTGGTGGCCCTTCAGGTACACAAAGTATTCGGTAGATGGGGCTGGACTACACTGGAGATGACTGAATGTGGCTGGTCAGTTTTCTTTTTCCTCTTGAGATACCATGTTCAGGTAAGATAATGATCATACATTTTTAAAAGATATTGTACAATATACTTCTCGTGTTTCTGTTGGCTAGAATGTGACTTGCGACTCATAATTAGGTAAAAGTGTGATTAAAATTCTTCTGGGTATTATGCCCGGTCATTGCAGTCGTTCCCTGAGGAAGGCCGTTGCAGTACGGCTGAAACGTCGGTTTTAGTTTATTATTGATGTTAGTTTTTAGCAATAACGCGGCATAATTACCAGAAGAATTTTAATCACTATGACACCGGCCGCGGAAGCCTACGTTCTTATATCATGTAAAAGTGTGTTTCATTTTGAAATGATATTGCTATGGGAGTCCTGTATATAGGGGCAAGCTGTTACACGCTCAGTGCAACTGGCGCCACCCTTCATTACAGTGTCTTCCGTCGAACGACTTCTGATTTGTTGCGCAGTGTTCATCTTGTGTTTACCACGTTTTTTATGTTTTCTATGCCTTCCGTGTATTTATGTTGTGTCTTTTGGCCGAAGAGCGGCGTATGTAGGCCGCTGCCGGCCCGCCTCAGCTGAGGCATGAAATCACAATAAAGGAAAAAAAGATGCACAGTGGGTTTCTGTTCTAAAATATTTTATTACCCGTCCTTAAGTTCCTCCTAGCAGTAGCTATTCACTTGTAGATTGGCAGGAGGCTACTCCACTGTACTTCAGTGATAGCTTGCTGTTTTATTGTCGTTACCACCCACCTTTCCCATGTAGGGGTTATTGGCTAGAATGGCTGGATCATCTCCCGCACTGACCGCACCTTCTCCACCTATGTGATTGCCGCCGCCTTCAATATCCATAGCCGCTCCCCTGCCGCCCTTCGTCGGTGGCATCAGTTCCTCTCCACGATCCAAGGTGACCTTGTTCCCCTTCCCCAGCACACCCATCTCGAAAGTCAACCTCCTTGGGCGTATCGCCATCGCCATCCTTGACCCCACAGGTAGCGATCACCTCCCCTTCCTTCTCATCATAACGTCTGCTCCCCACCCCCCTCCTGCTCCCCACCCTGCACCTCCTCCCAAGGTCGTCCATGACTACCAACGTGCCAACTGGGATGCCCACCAGCAATCCATCGCCACCCAGGTCGAAAGCCACCCTCTTACCTATCACCATCCTGATGACATCATCCACACCTCGTCCTTCCTTCAGAAGGTAATTACTGACGCCGTGGAGGCTCATGTTCCTACTAAAACCATCCCACCCCTACCGTCCCACTCTCCCTCCATTGGCTGTCCTCCTCCACGAATCCTGCCGCCTCTATCGCTCCTTCTTGTGCACTTGTGACAGTGGTACACTCCAACGCCACCGGCAAATACAGTGACATGCACAGAACCTTATTACAGCAAATAAATGCTGGGACGGGCGCCAGACCTGCACATGACTCAACACCACCCTCCCTACCAACTCTTTCAAGTACTGGTCTACCTTCCATCTCCTTACTGGTTCCCATTCCACTCCCCACTACCCCTTCTGCATAACGACCGCCACCTTCCTGACAACCTCAGTAAGACCAACCACTTCGCTTCCCACCTTTCCGAGGTCTTCTCCATCCCAGATGATTCCCACTTTGATTATTCTCTTTTCCCCACCATCATGGAACGTTCTGATACCTCGGTCACTCCACTTGCTCCTAGTCTCCAGTACTTGGGGCAGTTTACCCCCTCTGACATCAACTCCAGTCCAGTCCAAATGCAACACGGCCCCTGATCACAACAGTGTCAACTACTGCCACCTTAGAGGAAGCCCCTTTTACCTCCTGACTATCCTTGCCCATCCCTATAACATCAACTCTCTACTGGCTTCTACCCTGACCTGTGGAAGACTTCCCATGTCCTCTTATTCCTCAAACCCAACAAACTCCCTTCCGTCGCCTCTTCCTATTGTTCCATCTGCCTCACCTCCATCTTCAGTAAGGTCTTCGAATCCATTCTCTCCCACCATATCCATCAGCACCTTAATCAACACCACCTCCTCCCCCTTACCCAGTGTGGCTTCCGACCCTCCTTCTCTGCTGAAGACCAACTCCTTAACCTCCTTCACCTTCTCTCCCTCCAGCTTAACTCCAGTCGCTCTGCCATTTTTGTTTCCCTCGACCTACAAAATGCCTATGACCGTGTATGACATCCCAGTCTCCTCTTTAAACTCCAAAACTACGCCATGTCTGTCAATTTTGTCCATCTGGTCGCTTCCTTTCTCTCTCGCCGTCCTTCCTGTGTCACCCTCCACAACACTGACTCCTGTATCTTTTATCCCACTGCTGACGTCCTCCAGGGCCCTGTCCTCTCCCCTCTCCTTTATCTCTTGTATATGGATGATATGCTCAAGCCACCCCCACCTGTCCACCTTCTCCAATATGCTGATGCCACCACCTTCCTGGCTCTCTATCCTACCCTTCAACGGTCCCAACACACCCCTAAACCCACCATGACCAGTTCACCACTTGGCGTAACCAGTGGTTTTTTTCGTCTCAACCCCTCCAAAATCCAGGCATTCATCATAGGCTGCACCACCCGCTCCTTCCATCTCCATGATTTCTACCTCACCCTTTATAGTTGACCCATCCAGCTCACCCCCTCCCTGAGATACCTTGGCCTTACCCTCGACTGTCACCTCACTTGGACCCCTCACCTCCTGACCATCCAGCAGAAAGCCCATTCCCACCTCCGCCCCCTGAAACTCCTGTCTGGCCAGACAGGGGGATTGCATCCTTCCACCATCCTCCACACCTATAAATCCCTCATCCGTTCTATCCTCTGTTATGCCAGCATTGCCTGGATCTCCACACTCACCCACTTTAACAAGGCCCTCCAAATCCTTGAACGCCATGCTCTCCACCTTGCCTTCAGTGTCCACCTTCCTTCCCTCACACAGCTCCTGTATGACCTCATCCCCTTCCCCCACCTCTTCCTTTTCCTCGAACATCTCTGCATCCTTTACACTGTCTGCAGGCTTGATCCCACCATCCCCTGGTTACCTCCTTCCTCTCCACCACCACCGTTGCCGCACCTCTATCACTGTATCGCTCCCTCTCTCCACCTCCACACCCATCTCCTTCATCAGGGCAATTGCGAGCGCGTCCCCCTCCCAGATGATGAACTTTGCCGTGACATATACCCTCCCTTCCAACTATAACTTGGCCTTGTTCTCCCCCTCCCCAGAGCCCCCCTTTTTCCTCACCCCTCCTTCTCCCAGAGCGGATTTTCCTCCTTCCCTCCCTGAGTCCTTGCACTCCCTCCTCCACTGTTTTCCTCTCCTGTCCCTTCCCTTCCCAGCCCTCCTTCTCCGCGTCCCCCGCCTTATCCCCCTTTCTTTCCCCTCCTCCTGGCCTCCTTTCCCCTCTTTTCGTTTCCCTTGTCCCCCCTCCCCCTCCCATGCAGATCCCCCCAGATTTTTGTTCGGTATCAGTGTGCTACATTCGTGTTGTGTTTCGGTGCCATTCTACAGTGTCATCTAGTGATGTGGGTTTTAATTGTGTGCTCGACTTGTTTATTGTCCATGACAGTTCCTTGCTCCACCACCCATCATGTGGCTGTTTTACGTGTTCTGCAGACTTTTATGCTCCGGCTGTACTTGCCTGGTATCTTTTAAAGTAGTGTGTGTTTTTTTTGTGTAACATACTTTTTTAGTTTTTTATCTTCGACTTACAGTCACCGCTTTGTATGTCTTATTTGCTTCTGTGCCACTTTTTTTGTTTCTATATTCCGCAATGTTATCTCCTTTATATTATTTTTAAATGTCTTCCTGTCTATTTATGTATCTTGGCTGAAGAGCAGCGCTTATGCTGGTGCCAGCCCGCCCCTGATGGGGAATGGAAATGACAATAAAGGGAAAAAAATGGCTGTAGGAACTCTCCAGTGCCAGACTAATAGCAAAAATATCCTCTCCACACGTATCAGTTATTGACGAAATTGGATGGAGGTACAGCGTAGAGCTCAATCAATGGCAACTCATATTGTTTCAATAAACAATGTTCCACACTGTGTACAACATAATGAAGACTTACCTCAATCCTGCCCGATGGCTCAGCCCAGACTGAATTCCCTCACACGTAAAGGAATGAAGGAAGGGGGTGTGGTTTAATAGGGGAGGGGTGGGGAGGACCAACAGAGCTTCTACTGGTGCTGTTGTGAACTAGGTCAGTTGATATTCCCGCCAACAAATTTGAATTTCCCGCCAGGGATCCACATGCGGGCTGGGAAAACCCTTGAGGTCATCAGGAGTAGGGGAGGGGGTGATTCTCTCTTTGCTCCACAACTTACGATAGCTCAAATAGTGAAAGTTTATAACCTCTACAACAAAAAATTTGTCTATTCACTGTCTCCCAACTCGCACCGTATTAAATTTGGATACCTAGTACCAGACTGTGACGCGAACTTCAAGTGGCTTGCTTGTTCCCATATTCTTCCATCTGAGGCAATTAAATAGTATTTATTGTGTTTTCATTTCTTCATACCGCTTCAACTGTTTAAAGTTGACTGACATTCACCATAACTGAACGAAGATTGACTATGCTCTTCCTACGCACGCCAAGAAGCGTTGCCCTCAGGGAATGGTCACCTTGTAAAGGGGTTTCATCACACAGTTTTCACAATATTTCTTGTACATGACAAAAACAATAAATATAAACATACACAAAGGAAAACAAGCACAGAGTGTAGCTGACAGGAACTGAGAATGTCAGATATTCTGAGTAGTGTCGTTACATTACAGATGACGGTGAAAAACTCCTTATCACCAGATACTGTGTCAGTGTCTTGGGTTTCTCGACGCCTCTGTTTCAGTGACTGATGTTGCGTGTTGACATGTGATGGTGTTGATTACTATGGCTTTTACCTTCATGCCATTTGAAAGGAATAGCCTATGGGTCGGCACCGTGTTTCACCCTCCCGCTTCTTTCGTCATCAGCATCATCTTCATCGTCAATATTGACGACAACAAAAACACATCACGACACGACACAAGCTCTCACGACACTCACCAGCATTCAGTGCCGCTGACTATAAATGCTGCAACGAATAGTAAGCCACACGGATAAATAAAATAAAAGTGACTGGATGCTAAATTGACCAAAAAAATCCAAAACCTCGCACTAGTATGACTGAGTTCAGTGTTATAAATCCAGTTTAGATAACTAAAGAAGTTTAAATAAAGCTAAACGAAAACTCTTGATTGGCCAGTAATAGGTTTGGCAGTGGATGGAGACGATGGGAGAGTCACAGATAAATAGGAAAAAGTTTGAACCTTAATTTTTAGTCACCTGTATGCAAAATGAAACAACATTACCTGACCAATCCAATGCACCAAACGTTCCGGACATATTTCCATCGGAAGTCAAATACGCTGTTGACATCATAAAAAAGGGCACTTCTCTTGTTTATGCTGAGTTGCCTGCTGCTATTCTGAACTTTACTGGTGCGTAAAACTTACGAGTACTTGTCAAAATACTTTACTTAGTGTATTGACTGTGCATCAGTTACAGCTTCATAGAACAAAGCAGTGATAACACTGCTCCACAGTAAACGAAGCATTCACGACATAATAAACTACCTTCCCATAAGCGTAATCTGCCTTTTGTACATAGTTTTTGCCTAAATACTGTTAAATCGTATGAGTTCCATCCTTGACGCAAAAAATGGCTCTAAACACTATGGGACTTAACATCTGAGGTCATCAGTCCCCTAGAACTTAGAACTACTTAAACCTAACTAACCTTAGGACATAAAAATACACACATCCATGCCAGATGCAGGATTCGAACCTGCGACCGTAGCAGCAGCTTGGTTACGGACTGAAGCGCCTAGAACCGGCTCGGTCACAGCGGTCGGCTCCTTGACGCAGCTCAACTCATTCACCAGGCTGGATTCCGCAGGAGTTTCAACACACCAGATTATATTTTTTTGTCCTCCTTGAAGTGATAAGCAGACCAAACGAATACTGGATGCTTTTTTGTGTAGTTTTCGTGAATTACAATTCACAGAAGATTCTATCACTCCGACCAGGTAACGGCAGTGTCCAAATTGGACTGGGGCGCAAAAGGAATTAGAAAGAACGAGAAAAGCCTTAACAGCCTGGCATTTACAGATGACACTGTGCTGTTGACAAATGGTTTCGAACTTCAGACGGTTGCACCGGATCTCGCCTCGGAATATCAGGCAGTCGAAGCGACAAAAATGTTTCCAAAACCAATTTTACGTCTAACAAATGGAGCGCGGTAGGAAAAGTACAGCTAAAAGATAAACTTTTCCATTCTGTCAGTGAATTCATCTGTCTTGACAGGCTTGTAAATATGACTGGCGACATAAGATCTGAAATCTTTCGACGCTTCAAGCGAGGTTGGCATGTATTTCGAAGACATTCAACTATCTTCACGTCAAAAATGGATGTAAAACTGAAGGAAAAACTTGGTCAATGTGACTTCCCGTTTTCGCTTACGACTGTGAGATATAGACACTTCTTGGATATACAAGACGGAAACCTGGAACTGCACAGCGAGGCATGGAAAGATCTATGCCGATATTTACAAGGAAAGTCAAAAAAGGGCAGAAGATAACAGATCAGTTATCGATGCCTTGGAGGGGATGGCCGCTAAGAAATAGCACTAAGCTGACCATGTTACCAGAAGAAATGATGACGAATTTACAGAGGCGGTTACAGAATGGAGTCAAAGAAACAGACAGACCACAAGAAAGACCGCAAGACCGATCGGATAAAGACCTGCGGAAGATCGATGTTGTCAGCTGGCTGAATATCACCCAAGAGCGTAACTCATGGAAGAACAAGTAGCAGACATACCTGAACTCAGTACTTGGTGAGAACACATCATTTAGTGACAGAAATGTCTGCTGCTGATGATGATAATGATTCTCAGTGCACCCAAACGTGGATACAGTGAGCATTTATGAAAAATGATCAGTATTTCAGTGGAACGGTCCGGTCGCACTGATAGACCATGTTTATGTAACACCAAGAGCTGCTAATAAAACAAGTCTTTATCTACTACCAGCTCGATCGAGACGATCACCATTAGTGAACCTATTATTATAGCAACCTGTACAACATTACTCTTATAGTGCTGTCAATAATAAAAATAAAATTACGAAAATAATTCTATGGTACTACAGTCAAGGTTAATTTATGGAATATGGAGAAAGCAAATAAATCAATTTAAGATTTTTGAAAAATTCTTATTTGGCACAAGAGCTGTATTTGGCTTTATTAGAACTACCAGTTTCAGTCAAACAACATGTCATTCTCAGAAATAAAGAAAATGATATTAATTGTAGGACATGCGTTCAATCATGATGATTTAGGAGGTCTGTTCAAAAAATTCCGGAACTTTGTGCACAAAATTTTTCTACACTTACTTTCTACTTATTAAACATGGTCTCCTTCGAAATACTCTCCTTCCCAATTGATACATCGCTCCCAACGGCGTTTCCACTTCCGGAAGCAGTCTTGGTCGGTCTGTTGCTGGAACGCGCGAAGCGCCGTCTGCGAATTTTCTTTTATTTCGTCCATCGTTGCAAATCTTCGTCCTTTCCATGGGGTTTCCTACTTTGGAAGTAAAAAAAAAAGTCCGCAGGGACCAGATCTGGAGAGTACGGAGAATGAGGGAGAACAATTATTTTGTTTTTTGTACAATGGTCACGCACCAACAGGGATGAATGTGCAGGTTCGTTACCGTGACGCAAGAACCATGAATTGTCTCGCCACATTTCAGGCCGTCTCCTTCTCAAATTTTCTCGCATGCGTCGCAACACGTCCCGATAGTTCCATCGATTAACAGTTTGTCTCTGTGGCACGAATTCATGATGAACTAATCCGTCAAAGACAATGAAAACTATCAGCATGGCTTTGACATATGAGCTTAGTTGACTTTATTTTTTGTCTTGGAGAACCTTTCCCAACCCAGTATGAAGATTGAACCTTGGTCTCAATACCATAACCGAAGACCCAGATCTCATCACCAGTTATGGTTCTCTGAAGGAACGTCTTGTTCTCATTTGGACGATCCAAAAGCTCTTCACACATTGCGAGGCGAAGGTCTTTCTGGTCTTGACTCATGAGCCGTGGGATGAACTTGGCGTCAACAGAATGCATTCCCAGATGCTGTGTCAGGATTTCTTGACATGTGAAATGTTACATTCTTCTGCAACCTCTCGGACAGTCAGCCTTTAATTGGCACGCACAGTTACGTAGGCGATCCTTACACGAGCGCCGTCGGTAGACGTCGAAGGGCGTCCTGAACGAGGGCCATCTTTAACTTCCGTCCGGTCATTTTGAAGTGTGTGAACCATTTGCGACACCCAGGACGGCTTAAGCACTCATTATTGTAGGCTTCCTGCATCATTTGGTGTGTCTTTGTAAAGGTTTTGCAGACGATTTGTTCCTCTGCCATCTCTAAATTCGCAAGCTGTGCGACACGATGTTCTATTCAATACAGCATTGAACAATAACTAACAGACATACAACAATGAAACTTTCGGCAGTTACACACTAAACACAGGCGTGCCAGGGATGCCAACCGCATTTCGTTCCATTACACCACTGGTGCGAAATTACGAATTTTCCGGAATTTTTTGAACAGACCGCGCACATCGAGATAAACGATACACGTCAACAGCGCATAAAAGTTCTGGGAGGCGGTAGACTTAGGGCAATTTGTTGACAACATGTTTCCAGTCTGGTCATATTCTTCATCCTATTAGTAAACTGAAGTATGTATAAACTGGGTATTTTCTTGCATTCTATAGTTTTCATGCAGTTGATCTCGATACAAATTCTAATGATTAGGCACATTTCCTGACATTAATGTCGTGTTCTGAGGATGGTCTACTGTTCCACCAAAACTAGCAGTGTTATTGGAGGAACGTACAGATATTGTTGCAAAGAGCATTTTAAGTATATTTAAAAGCTATAAGCAACACTTTCTTAACATTAAGTGCGATTTAACATTGGTCTGTACACGACTGAGTCGGGAGACATAAACAAAAATGAGACAATTTCAAATTTATCGCAAGTCATCTGTCGGTGACAGTAATCACGTACACACATTTTTGTTATAATTTTATTCCTCTACAAAATTTGCAACTTCGAACTTAGTTATTCCAGGACCCACTGGCTGTCACCATCATCTCTGGAAATTTGTCTCATTACGGGAACAGTATGTAACCGGAGTGAACTAGATGGCAAAACTCTAGAGGCCATTGTTTTACTCTTCCGCTCAAACGTCCACAGACCGGAAGTGTCTTAAGAGGCGCCCGGGGTAGGCTGCGACTGTGCTCTTTGTGCCAGTCACCGTGCTGGTTATCACCGGAGATAAGAGAGCCGCCGAGCCCGCACCCACGCAGCCTCTGAGTGGCCACCTGCGTGCGCGCAACCTTGATTACGTAAACCCACGCTGCCGCTGCTGGGTTACACGTACCCTAATACGGGCCCTCCGTCTGCAGCGCCTAATCCACACTGATCTCGTCGATTGGACTATTTGTCACCATTCAAGTCACAACTCTGGTTATCTGATATTGCTCAAAGACACAGATAGCCATCTACTATGAGGCCATCTGTCAATATACTTCCATCTTGACAGAGTTGTGAGATAACAAGAACAATACTGCCTTAGGTGCGAAGTTTTTACATTTTCCTTTTGTCGGATTGAAAAAAACCTTGTAACAAATGAAAACTAGGCTTCTGGCCATTCCTGCGCAGTTCAAGAATCAAAGGATGATCATCCGCCTCCGTAGAAAAGATAAGTCTGTTTAGACAAGATAAGAGAAATTAGGGCTTGTGCGAAGGCATATAGATAGTCGTTTGCCCTCTCTCCATCTACGAGTAGAACA
Organism: Schistocerca cancellata; assembly: GCF_023864275.1. NCBI lineage: Eukaryota > Metazoa > Arthropoda > Insecta > Orthoptera > Acrididae > Schistocerca > Schistocerca cancellata. The sequence continues at coordinate 692,960,317 of NC_064628.1, forward strand.
GAAAAGGAAATGACTAGTGGTACAAAGCATCCTCCATCAAGCACCGTTTTTGTGGCTTGCGGAATATGTATGTAGATGTAATTATAGTTGCAAAAGATTACTTACTTACACTAGTGCAGTGGCACTCAATTCAGAAAACACCTGTTCAGAGACAGAAACAACGTCGCTCCACGAAGGAGTTATGCAAATTGTAACGAAATGGAACACCTACAGTCGTCCTTACGATGTTATTTATTGTGGCTACCATTTCTGGTGCTTCAGTACACCTGCTTCAGGCCTTAACTGACGCTGAGGGGGTTAACTCTAATGGTATAAACTATTCATCAGTGGCCAACATCTATAAACTGGTTCAAAAAATGGTTCAAATGGCTCTGAGCACTATGGGACTTAATTTCTGAGGTCACCAGTCCCCTAGAACTTAGAATTACTTAAACCTAACTAACCTAAGGACATCACACACATCCATGCCCGAGGCAGGATTCGAACCTGCGACCGTAGCGGTCGCGCGGTTCCAGTCTGTAGCGCCTAGAACCGCTCGGCCACCTCGGCTGGCTCTATAAACTGGTTTTTGTAGACTACCTATAACAAAGATGTTGTGTCTCGAACCCCCAACTACCAGCTGAGTCAGCTGATGGTTGGAGACACAACATCGTTGCAACACGTAGTCTGCGAAAACCATTTCATAGATGTTGGCCGCTGATCAATCGTGTATACGATTAGACTAGGCCCGCTCAGCGTCAGTTAAGGCCCGAAGCATCGTAACTGGTAGCCACACAATAAACAACATCGTAAGGACGGCTGTAGGTGTTCGATTTTACTACCTAAGTGAACGGCCGAAGTCTCTCAAACCTCCAACAGAAGGATGGACATACAAAAACCTTATGCAAATTGAAACTTCCTGGCAGATTAAAAGTGTGTGCCGGAATGAGACTCGGATTCGGGACCTTTGCCTTTTGCGGGCAAGTGCTCTACCGTCTTAGCTACCCAAGCACGACTCACGCCCGTCCTCACAGCTTCACTTGTGCTAGTACCTCGTCTCATATGCAAATTGGTTACAAATCGATATTGATACAGTTATCAACAGAAAATGCAAAATTGTAAACTTTTGTGTGAACAGGGAACATGTCGATACCAGGGTATAACGTCTTTGCGAATTTCATTCCGTGTGCCCACTTGGACAGTAACTATTTCTCGCAAACAGGAGGGTGAACAATATAAGCAAATGTCAGCATTTGAGAGAGGACGAGTAATTCGATTCAAAGAAACCGCTCGGAGTGATCGGGGAATCGCTCGACATTTGAACAGAAGTGATGTCACTATTCGACGATGTGGGCAGGAATCGGTGAACCATGTCCAAACACAGCGCCAAGGAGAAAGCAGTCGATCTAGAGTGACGACAGAACTGGAGGACCGAACATCAGCGTCACTAAGAGCCCCGGTTACATAATTATCATCGATCCGACGTGCAACTGGTGTTACAGTGACAAGAAGGCGGCTCACGAAAAGTTCATGGCATTTCTTGCTCCGACTACCATCGACCTCTGTACAACAACAAGCCCGTCTGCAGTGGTGTCAGGCACATTTGGCCTGGAATCTCTCTGACTGGAATAGAATTGTCTTCAGTGATGAGTCCCGCTTCAAATTGAGCCCGGATGACCAGAGAAGATGTGTCTAGAGACTTCCCAGACGCCAATGGGATACCAACCTGACTACTGCCCGCCATATGGCCAGACAGCCAGGACTGATGGTCTGGGGCTCCACTTCATTATCTGCGGCACCATTACAGCACAGCGGTACGCCGACAATATTCTACGTCCCGTTTCGTTGCCCTCCATGGCAAGCCATCCTGGACTTACATTTCAGCAAGATAATGCCCGCTGGCACACGGTGAGAGTTTGTTTGTTTTCATGCTTGCCAAACACTACCTTTGCCACCAAGATCGCCGTATCTCTCCCCAATTGAGAATTGAATATGTGGGTAGGGCCTTCGAAAGAGTTCGGGATTCTGGCAGCGTAACACGTGGATTGGGCAGAACTTGGCACGATATCCCTCAGGATGACATCCAGAATCTCTTTCGATCAACGCCAAGCCCAGTAACTTCTTGCATAAGGCCCAGAGATGAACCAACGCGCTGCTGATTTCGTCAATTCGTGAAACTGTTTCTCATGAATAAATCATCCAAATTTTTCTGAAATGGTAATCATTTGTTTTTCCATTCACATGACATCTACCGATTTTCAGCCCATTCGGATAATTCCTTCATGGAGCGTCGCTTCCTTTTGTCTTAGAATGTATTTGGATGGCAAGGAGGGAAGAAACAGTGACTGCTAATTTCTGATTACCAGACTTTATGCTTATATTCTGGAGTAAATTATGCACTCCCGCAAAGTGTCTCATAAGTGAGGGAGTTTAAGACGTTTGATGATGATCTTTCAGCCGGATGGTGTTGCTAACCTCGGCGGCCCACTTTATACAATTCGAGAAGACATCAGGATCCACTCTCCCCCTTGTCTTCAACAACACGAACACTGTACGCACTCGATGCACGATCATCACAGCCATACACAGATGCAAAGCTGATAACGATGTACACGTAAGCTTCCAAACTGGCTTCCAGCAACAAACATCGCAGCAACCAATGAGCCACACGTTAAGAAATCAGCAATTACGTAGTTGCTTGACGCGCTGTATGGAAGTCTACTGAAACGAATATCACAACAAACTCCACTAAAATTAAAGTATGTTATATCCATATTTGTTGTTGCTGATGTGATCTTCAGTCAGAAGACTGGCTGGAAGTTGATCTCCACGCTAGTCTAACTTGTGCAAGTCCCTTCACCTCTGGATAGTTACTGCAACCTGTATCTATTTGAACCTCCTTACTGTTGTCAAGCCTTTGTCTCACTATTATTTTCAGCCCCTCCCCCCTTGACTGTCCTGCATTACGAGATTCATGGTTTCTTGACCCCTAAACTTGTGTCCTATCAATCGATCTCTTGTTTTGGTGAAGTTGTGTCATAAGTCTCCTTTCTCCCCATTCCGATTCAGTACCTCTTCATTAGTTATTATTCCACACATCTGATGTTCAGCGTTCTTGAGTGGCATCACATTTCAAAAGAATCTATTGTCTTCTTGTGCGATTGTTTATAGTCCAAGTTTAACTTGCCTATAAGCCTACACTCCAGACAAATACCTCTAGAAAAGATTCGGACCACATAAATTTGTACAGACAACCCTGTAGATGGGGCAACCATAGCTATGGGTATCCATCTTGGGTAATAATAACTGCTTCAGCTGTATTTTGGTCCTTTATTACCGTACCACTACATACCATCTTTTAGCGGTGTTTTGTATTTGACAGACAACGAATGTTGGGAAAAAAGATTCCGAACTTTTCCGCTCCAATGTTTTAATCATATGCCACCTGAAGATGTGGCTTTAACGCCACGAAACCAGTAGTGGTATAGATAAATTTGTATTAGGAGTCAACGAGTTTATCTTTTTCACCCGACTGGGTAGCTGTACAAAGTTCTGCCTCCGGGACGAGGAGGTGCGCCGGCCCCTCAATGAACCCGACTGGCGGATGAATGATGAAGATCGGTGTGCCAGCCAGCCTGGATGTGGTTCTTAATCGGTTTCCCATATCTCACTAGGTGGATACCGGGATGTTACCTAAGTTCTGCCTGAGTTGCACGATTCTCAAACGTTTCGAAAAGTTTTGCTCACTTTCACATGAATTAAACAACGTGCAGACAGTCGGGGTACACATATTGCATTCTGGGGTGTAACGAGGTGGCGACGGGTAGAGCATCTGGCCGCCTTTTGAATTTACTATGCTGTCCCTGCACAGTATCCTTTCTACTTCGACAATCGTAAGTTATTTTACTTCCAAATAGCAAAGCCCATTTATTACATTTTCTAATCTATATCCTCAGTATCACCTGAATTAATTGGATTACACTTCATTACCCTTATTTTAATTTTATTGATGTTCGTCTTACCTTTTTAAGTCCGTGTCCATTCCGTTCAACTGACCTTCCAAGTCCTTTTCCCTCCGTTAGAACCATATTATCTTCAGCAAACCTTAAAGCTTTTACATCTTCTCTCTGGATTTTAATTCCCTTTGCGAATTTCCCTTTCGTATCCTTCACTGCTTGCACACTGCTCAGATTGGACAACATCGAGGACAGGCTAGAACAACGTTTCACTCGCTCTTAAACTACTGCTTCCCTTTCATGTCATTCGACACTTAGAGTTGCAGTGTGGTTTCTGTACAAATTGTAGATAAACCTTTGCTCCCTGTATTTTATTACGGCTACTTTCAGTATTTCAAGGAGTGTATTCAAATGAAAATGTCAATAGCTTTCTCTAAATGTGAAATGCTATGAGCGTAGGTTTTCCTTTTTTCAGTTTATCTTCTAAGATAACTCTTGGGGTGTTCCTACATTTCTGCGGATACCTAACTGATCTTACCCGACATCATCTACTGCCTGTCTTTCGATTATTTTATAAAAATTCGTCTCAGTATTTTGCAACCACGACTCATTAAAGTTATTTTGTCAGTAGTTGACGTTATGAAGGCTCTTTGGTCGTATTACAGGATATGTTATAAAAATGACTACCAACCGCTAATTTAAAGACGCTATTGTTTAATGTATTTTATTGATCTTGGCATTACAGGTTAAGATTTCTGTTCATCATCAGATGACTGGATTATAGGACAAACTGTTAATCAGGTTTTGGATGTTTCGTGCGCCATGGTGCTCTATAGTGAAAATATAGAAACTGGAGAAAACTCGGATAGGAAATAAAGAAATTTTAAAAATTAAAGATTACATAATAACTGTATAGCATAAAGTATCCTGATTGCTTTGAAACCTTGTATAGTTATTATTTTTCGTGTAACACGCAGTCTTATAATGATAAATGTATCCCAGTATTATAAACACAATCTCTACAATACAAATTAAAATATGGGTCACAATTAGCACTTCAGTGCAATTCAGCTAAACAACTGAAGCAAGTCCACCTTTGCTGCTCGCACTGCGGAAGAGAAACGTTCTGTACAAAACAAGAAAAACTATCTATAGATCCTTCAATATGCAGACAATGGCAGGTATTACGAATATCCTCAAAGAAATAGTTTAGGGGTCGCCCATACCTGGGCTGGTAGCCCATACTGTTTTGTCAGGGTGGAGGCCGAGGAACCTGTATGGTGTCGTCAGACGTAATGAAACAAGATTAAGTATTACTTCTTTTACTTCGCAGAATACATCTTGTAGCCGTATCTTCCGTGGCGGCTGCTGGCTTTGTAAACTGGAGCGAAATCTTCTGAAATCAGGGGCAGACTCCGGACTGCCAGATATAGCTGCTTTAGCGTCAAGTACAGACTGGTCACACGGAATGTGGCAGGTTGCCCATCTGATGGCACCTCCACTCGGCTGGTCGGCTACAGATAAGGAAATGACCATGGCAAGTGAGTGTTGGCTCACACATCGTCCTGACTGCACTCTGTCGCTTGCAGTCTCTGCCCTTGTCGTCCCATCAGATAAACTTTGATGTTGGAAGCCGTAATGTCATGTTGATTGCTGACCCTGGCCCGCCAGTTAGGCAGATCGTCTGACCTTAACGATGCTGAATTTTTAGAGCTGTTGGTGGCCTGAACTTATACTGGATGCTGGTTTGAAGTCATCCATGGCTACGGATCAGTGGTCATCCCACCAGATAAAAGTGTGACCAATACAGGAACACTCCTACAAAAGTTGTTACGATGCAATAATTAGAGCCAATACAGTAATCAGATAATCAAGTGCAAACGGTATGAACGCCATCGACCTTACTGATTGACTGTCTCTAGGCAGGTGGGGTGGCGTATTTATGGCATCAAGGAGTGGCTTTGCTGTACGACTTCACTTGCAATGACGAAACGGTCTCACTCATTATAAATCGTAGGCGGTATTCGCTTAATCGATTTGTTTCAGTATCGTAACTACAAAATTGTTAAGGCTTCCGTGGCCACTTGTTGACAAACTGCCTATTGGCTTCTGTCTCGGGTTCTTCGGCCGACGTTCATCAAATGATTTTTCTAACGTTTCGCCAGTACGAGTGGCTGGCATTGTCAAAACTTCACCCTCTGCCGGTGGTGAACTGGGGCCGAGCTCGCGGCCGCAGACTGTGTGTATATGTACCTGGCGCGCCAACGTCCGAGGGCTTCTCCGCGGTCATTTCCGGAGCGGTTCTCCTCTTGCTACCTGCGAAGGTCGTTCGCTGTAGTACGGGAAGCCAGGATCCATTTACCTTAAGGCTTTCCTCTTTCCTGTTGAAACTGTTCGCGTGTTTTTGTATTTCTACACCTTCTCTGTAGAGAACACGCGCGTGTTCAGAGAAGCTGTTCAGAGAAGCCGTCATACTAGAACTGAAATTTTCACGCAGTTTGGGTGCGCAGATCCTGAGAAATCAGTACCCAGAACAACCACCTCTGCCGAAATAACGGCATTGGTACGCCTGGGCATTGAGTCAAACGGAGCTTGGATGGAGTGTACAGGTACAGTTGCCCTTGCAGCTTCAACATGATACCCCAGCTCATCAAGAGTAGTGACTGGCGTATTGTGACCAGCCAGTTGCTCGGCCACCATTGATCAGACGTTTTCAGTTGGTGAGAGATCTGGAGAATGTGCTGGCCAGGGCAGTAGTCGAACATTTTCTGTATCCAGAAAGGCCCGCCACCATTGATCAGACGTTTTCAGTTGGTGAGAGATCTGGAGAATGTGCTGGCCAGGGCAGTAGTCGAACATTTTCTGTATCCAGAAAGGCCAGCCACCATTGATCAGACGTTTTCAGTTGGTGAGAGATCTGGAGAATGTGCTGGCCAGGGCAGTAGTCGAACATTTTCTGTATATCCAGAAAGGCCCGCCACCATTGATCAGACGTTTTCAGTTGGTGAGAGATCTGGTGAATGTGCTGGCCAGGGCAGTAGTCGAACATTTTCTGTATCCAGAAAGGCCCGTACAGGACCTGCAACATGCGGTCGTGCATTATCCTGCTGAAATGTAGGGTTTCGCAGGGATCGAATGAAGGGTAGAGCCACGGGTCGTAACATATCTGAAATGTAACGTCCATTGTTCAAAGTGCCGTCAATGCGAACAAGAGGTGACCGAGATGTGTAACCAATGGTACACCATACCATCACGCCGGGTGATACGCCAGTATGGCGATGACGAATACACGCTTCCAATGTGCGTTCACCGCGATGTCGCCAAACACGGATGCGACCATCATGATGCTGTAAACAGAACCTGGATTCATCCGAAAGAATGTTTTGCCATTCGTGCACTCAAGTTCGTCGTTGAGTACACCATCGCAAGCGCTCCTGTCTGCGATGCAGCGTCAAGGGTAACCGCAGCCATGGTCTCCGAGCTGATAGTCCATGCTGCTGCAAACATCGTCGAACTGTTCGTGCAGATGGTTGGTGTCTTGCAAACGTCCCCATCTGTAGACTCAGGGATCGAGGCGTGGCTGTACGATCCGTTACAGCCATGCGGATAAGATGCCTGCCATCTCGACTGCTAGTGATACGAGGCCGTTGGGATCCAGCGCAGAGGGAAACTTTTCTCATGTCAGCGCGTTGTAGGTGTCGCTACCGGCGCCAACCTTGTGTGAATGCTCTGAAAAGTTAATCATTTGCATATCACAGCATCTTCTTCCTATCTGTTAAATTTCGTGTCTGTAGCACGTCATCTTCGCGTTGTAGCAATTTTAATGGCCAGTATTGTAAATGCATGGTACCTATTGTGAAACCCAATTGTAATTTTACAGTTAACATAACGTCCTTGCATCCCCATACCTTGATAAGAAACGTTCGGTTCTAGGCGCTACAGTCTGGAACCGAGTGACCGCTACGGTCGCAGGTTCGAATCCTGCCTCGGGCATGGATGTGTGTGATGTCCTTAGGTTACTTAAGTTTAAGTAGTTCTAAGTTCCAGGGGACTGATGACCATAGCTGTTAAGTCGCATAGTGCTCAGAGCCAGTTTTTTTGATTCGACAGTTCTGCGAGATTATTAGTACGCCCTTTTAGAGGTTTCCATTTCACTCAAGATTTATCGTTGCAACAGTGCATATGGAGTTCATGAAATGATTACATTTACAGATCAGTAGCATAAGCTGTTTGAGGTATCAGGTATCGAGTCATGCTGAAACATCCATATTAGTTAGTACGTGGCGTAGCCTCCACGGGCGGCAATGCAGGCGCTGACTCTTGACATCCAGTCGATCGCAAAGATGGCGATTACTGTTCTGGGTACATTATGCAACACCTGCTCGAGCTGTTCACGTAGTTCTGTAAAAGTTGTTGGTTGACGCGTCACACGAGTGACTTCTCGTCCCATCGTATTCCACAGGTGCACTACTGGGGACAAATCTGGAGATCATGCTGGGCAGAGAAGCTGCTGCACGTCTTGCAGGGCACTTTGAGTTTCATAGAAAACTTGTGGACGAATATTACCCTGATGGAGCAACACATCACCTTCCTGTTGAAAGAACGGCAAAAGCATGTGTCTAACAACATTCTGCACGCACTGAGCACTGTCAGTGCCCCCCCTCCAGAAACATCAAAGCTGCACGAGAGTTGTGGCTTATTGCGCCAAAGACCATAAGGCCTGGGGTGGAGCCAGTGTCTCCGGCACAAATGCAGTTTACAAGAAAGCACCCACAAGGTCTATATCGTATATGCAAACGACCATCACTTGTGTGCTGCCAAAATGTGCTTTCATCGCTCAAAACCAGTGCGCGCCATTCCAACTTCCAAGTGGTCCTCTGATGTACCAGTCGAGCCGTGCACGTCTATGCTGTGGCGTGAGAGGAAGAGGCGCTACAGGTGTGCGTGCCTACAGTCTCACTGCCAACAACCGGTTCGCAATTTTAATGGCCAGTAGTGTACAATAGGTACTCAACTAACTCTGTCGCCTTCAGAGGAATGGTGGCTTGCTGTGATGACCCTGTTTCTACTAGAACACATCAATTATGTAGTTTCTTAAAAATTTTAAAGACTCAACCAAACTGCCGTGGCCGTTTGGATACCGAAATTTGGTACTTTCTCGGAAGTACCTTCATCTCTTCCTATGACCGTGAGGACATTTTATACCACTGGACATGCCCTGTAACGTTATACTGCTTTAATGTTTCAGTGATTACATCCCACCTACAGCTCTAAGTTATACTTTATTTGTTGTACTGTTGTACAACTTTGATTTTAAGCCATAGTCAGGTAGCTGAACATTTTAGACAATACAGCTGTCAAAAATTAGCAGTGGCACATTATACCTAACTAGTCTCTTGCACACGTTATATTGAACGAATGAAGTAGTGTAGAACACTATTGTACCATAATGTACCATAGCTGATTTTTGACTAACGTATTGTCTCCTTGACAGTGGCCAATGGCCGTAGTTGTATAGTAGTATAACAAATAAAGTAACACTGACAGTTTAAAGCGAAATGTAATCATTTAAAGTGTGGCGAAATAAATAAAAAACATTTGATTTAATTGTGTTCTTTAACTTTATAATTTTTTAAAGGCTTTTTGACGGATCGTATTGACTGGCTTGAATGCGGACAAATACAGTGCTGCGTGAAATATGCCTGTAAAATAATTTACCATTCCGCTTAATTACATTTTGAATTCTACGTCATTGTTGATTTAATCAGAGTTCTCACCTTAGACGTAGAATTAGTCCTTCTGCCACAATATTAATTCATCAGTCGCCATCGAAGTTCTTCTCTTTGTTGACCGTGTGTAACTTCCTAAGTCGGCATCGGTTCACTTCACGAAGACGGTGGAAACCAGGGAATACAATGCTACGTTGCTTTAAATAATTTTCGTAACACTTCGATACTTCTCACTATTTTTTATTCACAAGACAATAAGACTTGCTCTGCTCGTCGCACAAACCATAATTACTAACTACATGGCTGCCTTTCTCACAGTCCAAAAATCACGTCCATCCTCCACGAGGCAACAATCGAAAGTGTCCCTTAGCTCCTTCTTGGAGTATGAAACAAAAGAGAATCCAATGTGAACTTTACAAAGATTATAATATACATGCCTCTCAATTTATCTTTGGCGCAGCTTTTAAGGTATTGTATGTCTCTGCGTCGGAATGTGTCATTACAACTGCCCCCCTACTGTATACTGTCACTAGAAAATTTTATTTGATTGACATGATACAGTAGTCGACCTTGCAATTGATAGGTTTGGGGGTCTTTTATTTACAACCGTCATTTTTATTGTCTCATTTTCATGGCACTGTGAATTCTTTGGTATTACTGAGTGTGTGTCAGTTTTTGGTATACTTATGCTAATATTTACAAACCTTAATCCTAATATACAAAGTTCTGGTTAATACTGAGAAATCAACATCATGTGGTAAAGTTTGTACAATAAAATATACAATGAATACAACGTTATTTACAAATGTTTCCTTCCTCATCAGAGGTGAAAATAAAGTCCTTGTATTGCCTTCTGTATTTATTCTGGGGCGACGAGCTTTGTTCGCTAGCCCGTGTTGAATATGGGCGGGTGATACGCGCGCCTGATTGTTTGGTCGTCCGTTAGTGGGCGACGTTGGTTGAATGCGCGCGCCAGTGCACTGAATATACACCGACGTGAGGGTACCGTCAAGACTTCCGAACCTCAGTATGCGTGTGCTTTTTGTAGTTCCTTCCAGTACTTAGACTGGATACGACGAGGTACATTGGGTTATGTGCCCCGAAGAACACACCACACTATGTGCGAGGCGGAGGACGATCCCGTCGATGCAGCTCCTGGTAAGAAGCGTACCATGTCAAACTTGTCTGGCATTGTCCTTTCCTATTGTTACGCCATGGGTCGTTTGACGATACTAGCTTCAATTTTTCGATGTCCCTTGTTTAGGCTCGCTGACACTTGCAACGTAGCACTACTTTGCACAATTTCAATTTCTACACACACCACTTTAACCGCGAGTATTGCGTTCGAAACTTCCTTTTCACTACACTTTTTTTTTCGCATTAACCCCTTTTACCTATTGTACCGAGATTCATTCCCCTCAATATTTCTGGTCAATGTACATAAATATTCACAAATTTGTAAGTCACGGGACTTGGTATGAAATACAAAATACATCACATACAATGGAATAACACATACAATAACACATACAATACATTGGTTACATTAATTACAGGAAAAAACTATCGACTAAAATTGAAAAATTTTTTGACCACTCATAGTGGCTTCTTCGTCTTGGATTTTACTGACACACACACCTTTTTCCATTAATCAGTTAGAAGGAACAAGTCCTTTGTTTTCTTTCTTGAACTCGAGTGTAAGTTAAGGTTTACCTTCGTTACGTATTCTTCATACGCAACGACATGCATCAGCATGCAGAGAATACACCTGTAGCCGCTCCACTGCACCTTGGGAAGGGAATTTTCTACCTTCTACTTAGGGTAATGGCAACGACTACGTGTATGCTACTGTTTTTACCTATAAAATATGAAAATGCACGAAATAATCATTTATATGCAGCGTAACCCTAATATGTACAGTGTTTTGTGCTTAAGCACGTTCTGGTGTGCTTGTAAATCGTTACCTCTAATAAAATTTCCTACATTAACATGGACATATAAACATACAATCTTGAAGTTCAGGGTGTAGCAACTATTAATATGTACAGTGTTTCATAATAGCAGCACGCCCTTGTGTGCGTGTATCATTTTCAATTTAAGTACGCTTATAGGCGTCTTGTGTTATCATGGGAGAAAAAATACAGACATTTTAATGCATCGGTTGTCATGAAAATCTATGTACACGAATAATCAGACTTGCATAGCTTCAGTGCAGCATGAAATTCTGTATGACGTTCTTTTTTTTTTCACAGTTTATTTTATAGACGATTCCTTTGCTTACAGGTCGTCGATCACACTACTTACCTGTTTCTCGTACAGCGGCGATATCATTTTCATTCTTTGTGACTGTAAATCGTGATATGTATGTAAGATATAATTTTGACATGATTTATCATTTCATGTTTCAAGTGTGTAAAGTAATTCATATCTTCCTTCCGCATACATGAGTGAAGCATCGCTAATGTTGCACTTTGTATCAGGTTTTTCGCATTTTCTCGTAAACCCGTAGAGTCTTACGGTTTTTTTCTTGACGTTAGGTATACCTGTTTATACGAGGTTGTCTTAGAGTTTAATTTTCCTTAATCACTTCTACGTTGTTTAAGTTTCGTACATGTACAGAGCTTCTTTCGCCTTTCACACATTCATACATACGTTTATACACACAAAAAATATCTACCACTTAATCTACACATTGCTGGTGAGGCCCTTTTTCGGTACCTTGCACCATTCCTTCAATATTCCAAAATAGTTCAGGGTGTGCTGAGCATCGTCCCTTCATACTAATAATACTTACAACTAAATATTTCTTCCTACATACATAACTGCCTTACGGTCCATTAATGCGCAATCATTCCATATTTTCCTCCTTTACACTTTAGCCTTCGTACATATAACCTCGTGTATAGCTTATATATTCTACAAAGTTGTTTGCTGAGTGCTTTAGGTGTTTCCTAACGTTAATGTGTTTCAAATCCTAGGTATTTGCTTTGAGAGCGATTCAGTTCATTACTCACGCTGCATAGATCTGTTTATTATTTTCCTATTTTAACGCTTGTGTCATTCTTTTCCTTAGTCACAAAAATTCACACGTTTACCTTGTTGTTCATTCTAAAAATCGCTAGCTACTGTGTAATGTAAATGTATGCGTTATCTCTTTGCTTTCCTCTTTGCTGCTTTTTCCCAATATGTAATTGTGTGTTGTTCTCGTGTACATAACCTTTCATCCGGTTATCTATCTGCATTATTTATTTATTTATTTTTTTTTTATTTTCTTTCTCCTTCCGTACAAGCTAAGATTTTACTCAATATAATATAATATTACAATACCGTCCATGACCAGTATGTCCTTGTATGTTCACTTTTATTACGTAATACCAGCTTATAATTAAATTTTCTAAGCTACTATTTACAAGACTTGAGTATCCTTTTCTTTCTTGTTTTTGAATGGCTCTCGTCACTGTGTCTCATAGTAAGTGTGGTCTCAAAACTTTTAAACGTTCCGCGCATGCACGCTTGTGTACCATGACTGGACTGCAGGCGCGGAGAAAACTCTGCATTGTTGGTGAACATTATTCGTGATAGCCGCCATCGTGTAATATAAGTCACGTGTCGTCTGGACTCGACCGCGCATGCGCCTTCGCGCTTTGTATATAGTGTTGGGCTAAACTGCGATTTTCCGATATCAGTGATTTCTGTGAATGCTACTTTTCAGTATCTGTTATTTTAACTGTGATTTGTCGCAGTTAAGAGTCGCAGTTAAGGAACATAGTTCGTGTAACCCTCCGCCACTGCTATTTCTGCGATTTCTGCTACTTCCGCGATTTCTGCTACTTCTGCGATTTCTGTGACTTCTGCTACTTCTGCGATTTCTGCTACTTCTGCGATTTCTGTGACTTCTGCTACTTCTGCGATTCCTGCGACTTCCCACCGTATGAAAAAGTTACATCTGTCAACACAGAAAATTGCATCTCAACAAACCTGTCATTGGCAAGTATGTTTTACGTTTTTTCTTCCGTTGGCTTTAATTTTGTATTAAAGAAACAAATGTGAAAATATTAATAGTGTAATTAATATGTAAGTAGCGTACAGTACCGTAATAGTTCGTATTTAGAAAATGAATTCTAACATATTGTTATGTTCACAGGTACCTGAACTACATTTCAGTCACTCTGTAAAGTGAGAACTCAAAATATCATTGTCAACAGATCTGAAGAAATTGCCACAGCGTCTTTAGACCGTTTTCGTCAGACGAGAGGTTAGTTTCTAAGCGTTTCGATGGACTTAATTACTTCAGTGAGATCGTTCTTGCAAATGTGATATTCATTATAGCAAATATTAGCAATCTACTCTGTCAATTATATTGCTGGTAATTAATGACAGCAAAAATTGTTTAATAATCCTTATGTTTTTGCAGACACAGTTCTGACTCTGATTACTGGTTGCTGTACGTATCTATCCACATCAAAGCTGTTTTTGAGAGAGACTCTTGAAGATTCAAGACAGCTCTTAGACGATTTGCAGTTTAAAAGTGAAATAATTGTGAAAAAAGTGTGTGAATGATTAAACTGTGTTTTATTGAAGTTGTTGTGCGATTTTAAAGGAATAATAAATGTCAAATACAGTGAGTGAATTGTCATTTTTCACATGTTTAAGCCGTCCTATACCCATAATTTTCCGCCACTTACTTATTGGTAAACACTTGTTGGAGAGTGACATGCCGCCCCCCCCCCCCCTTTCTCCACAATCTTGGTGTGACACTGACCTGTAACATATCCCGAAGTCTACAATATGCATTTTGAGGCTGTTGATATGAAAGTGGGAAGTACAGATCTTCCAGTTAAATCGGGAATAGCTTAAGTGCATTACTTGAAAGTAACACAGGAAGAGCTTACTTATGTAGGTGGTAGTAGTGTCGGCAAAAAGTTCTTGTGTGTGAAGTTGCCATGTAGAACACCAGGTGTAAAACTTTTCTCCCAAGTCTTGAACTGTATCGGAACAAAAGTGAGGCATTTATATGACTGTTTTCATTTCTCTACACTTATACAGATGTCTGAGTTGTGCTGTGTTAACATTGCAAAGTCCTGTAGGCATGTGGAGTATTAACCAAAACTGTCATATTGGAAGCAGAATCAAACACATTTGTTACGTTACTTGATATTTTCAGGAGAAAAAGGCAATGTTGCTTCTTATTAATATAATACATTCAGAGTCACAGCAGTATTTGACCAATCATAACTGATGATGAATGTGCATGTCGTCATATAATATGAAGGGCTTATTTCAATAGTGGTACAAGTCCATTAGCTCCACTTTTCTGTCTATAATGCTTCTGAAATTAGTGATCCAAACAAACATAAATAAAGGTTCATCTCTAGCAAGAAGCCATATGCTTGAATATTTCTGGTATCTCAAATGCAGATTTGTCAGCGCTCATTTAACTTTACGACTCTGTATCTCAAAATGAACAAAAATTGACTTGTACCACTATTGAAATAAGCCCTTCATATGCACACACAGCACATCGAACTCGTGAGGCACAAGGCTCTCATAACGAAGTACGTACGTCGGTCAACAGATGACACTAGGAAAAGTATGTTAACTGCACTTTTTAGTTGCTACTTGCGACTCTTAGTTGCGATTTGTCACAGAAATCGCAGTTTGACTCGGTAGCGAATAGCGTAGTATGAACTTTGCTCAACAGATGGCAGTGCTAACTGCGCTTTTTAGTTGCTACTTGCGACTCTTAGTTGCGACTAGTCACGGAAATCGCAGTTAGACCCGATACCGTATCGCAGAGATGGACGTAGTACGAACTTTGGCCAACAGATGCCACTGTTAACCGCGCTTTTTAGTTGCTACTTGCGACTCTTAGTTGCGACTTGTCACTGAAATCGCAGAAAGCAGTGCTAAATTCGACCAATAGATGGCTCACGTCTTTGAATATGAAATACTACTTCTGACTGCTAACTGTGACTGAAATCGCAGTTAGATTCTGTAAAGTTGCTACTGTGATATCTGTGACTTCTCAGTCACTGTGATTTCTAACAGATACGCGATTTCCTGCCCACCACTATTTGTATACACTCAGCTGATCGGACAGGGAAGGGGGAAGATTTCTCCCCGACTCGCTGCCTACAGCGCGGCCAATGACCTCGTCTTGACATGCAGCTATCGCGTGCACATCAGCTGAGCGTTGAATTGCAACTTCGACGCGTGGCTTGTTGCTCGTCTCAAGCGAACAAACCCTGGCCTTCGCGTTAATTTGTCTTCGTTCCTCTCTCTTAAATAACTGAGTTAGACTACAAAAGTACCGTATGGTTTATTTTATAGCGTTAAGACTCACAGTAACACATGTTTCATTAGGTGTAGTTGACTATGCGTTGTTCAGCTGGCATATGCCCCCAGTTGGTTACTAGTTTCGATGTTTACTTTATGCTGCCGGAAAACTTCCATACCTAAAATACAATTGACGATTAACTTGTCAACGATTAAGAATGTACAGTTTATCGTGACATCGCTAATGGTAACAGGTATTTGCGTCTGCCACTTAATACTTTTTGACTTGTTACCTACAGCTGTCAAGATTTTACAATTTTCCGTTGGCAACACTGGTACTTGTAATGCTGTCGAAACTTCTTTAAATAAACTGTTAGAAATAATATTCGTAGATGCGCCTGTATCTAAAATTACGTTGGTAATTATAGTTCCTATCTTTGCTGTTATTACAGCCTGCACGAGGTCACTTACCTTGTCCGGTGCTTTCTTCTCTTCTTCACATAGATCATCTTCTACGGTCGCATCCTGATCATATCTTAAAAATAATTCTCTAAGATGTAATGTGTGCTTGTTTGTGCCCCCTGTTGTCAAATCGGTCGGCCGGTGGGGGCTCATTACGACCGATTGTTGTTTACCGGGGGAGACAACGGCGTTGCTTCAGTACTGTCCGTTACCTCTACAAAGTGTACTGAGTGGTTATTCTGTCGCCAATTAGGTTCCAGACCGCTGCGTGCAACATTTTCTTGCGACCGGCCGTCGCTATTCCTCCTTGGTCTGTCATTCCTATTACTGTAACTATTGTAATTTTCATTTGTGTGCCGCCTTTCATCACGCGGGCCTGACCAATCATTCACGTGATTTCTATCATTTCCATACCGGCGTGGACCGTAATCTGCACGATACCTTCGGTCTTCACGTCTCTGTGGCGCCGAATTCTTCCGATTTCCGTAATTCCAGGTTCCATTACTTGGCCTTGTCGGATACGGATGCCAACTGTGTTGGTTTTGTCCATTGCCATTAAAATGATTCCCGTTACCGTTGTTTTGATTGGTTACGGAGTGTTCATTCCGATTACTTGTGCTCGGCTCTTCTTCGTATATTAGATCAATTGAGTCAAGCACGGAAAGAAAGTATTCAAGGTCGTTCTCCGGTATGGTTACCAATTTTTCGCGTAAGTTCGCGGGTAGTCTGTTTTTCAGAATTTTGAGAACGTCTACGTGCGGTATTGGATTATTCCAATAGCGCGTCTTATTCAAGTACTTTTCGAAATACTTTCTCAACCCGCCGTTTTTTAGGTTGAACGGTTGTGGGTTGAATACCTCACGTCGCAGTCTTTCTTGGACCCCAGCAGACCAATATTTCTCCAAGAAAGCCCGTTCAAATTGTTCGTAGGTGACGCACTGTTCAGCCATGTCTGTGGCCCACAAAAGTGCGTCGTCGCCTTGTGTGAAGCCTACTACATATCTAATCTTCTGTGCCTCAGTCCAGTTTCTTGGTAAGACATTTTTAAATGCTCTTACAAATACGACTGGATGAGTTTTTCTGGATTCTGTGGAGAAAACTGGAAACTGTCTATGTTTCAACAGGCTCTCATCGACTAGAATCGTCGAGATGCAAGGCGACACGCCTACTGCCTGTTGCAGCACCGCGTTTGGCGAATAGCCATTGTTTGCCTGCGCCGGTGCGTGCACATACGCCGAACTGGGCGCGTGATGTTCTGCGTTATTGACATCGTAATCTGGCACGGGTGAATAAGTGTCAGGCTGCCTGTTGCTTGACGTAGGCAAATCATTTGAAACATTTAGTCTACCAGCAATTTCCTTACGTATTCTGTCCTCGGCTACTTTGATTTCATTACCTAATTTTTCAAAAAGTTTTGTTTCCCGGTCAGTTATTGATTCATTTACATTACCGTTTTCTAAAGTTTCATTTATTTTGATAATGTCCGCGTTGATACGTCGAGTCTCCTGTTTCAGAAAACCGACTTCTTCGTTAACTTTATTAACTTGGTCAGGTATTTCTTCACATGCAGACTGTACTCTTGTTAAATTTAATTGAATAGCCTGTACGTTTTCATGTATTTCTTTTTGTACGGTTTGTGTTTGATTGTGTGTTTCCACTATTTCTGACAGTTCCTGTTCCTGTTTGTTTGTAAGATCTGACAATTTCTTTTCTAAGTCATTTGCTAATACATTGTATACACTATTGACGGTTTTGATGACTTTGTCTTCGATCTTTTGATCGATTTCATCGGTGAGTTTATTTAAGCGTTGATCGAAATGTCTGTGCATGTTTTCAAATTGCGTGTTTACACTTGAAAACTGCTGTTGGAACCCAATTTCCATGTTTGACAATTTTGTGTTTGTCATGTTGTGGCTGATTTCTAGATTCGACAGTTTTGTGTTGGTTGTGTTGTGGCTGACTTCTAGATTCGCCAGTTTTGTGTTCGTTGTGTTGTGGCTGATCTTTAAATCAGATAATTGCTCGCTCACGTTTGACATCAGACTATATAATGCCTCAAGCGTAACTGACGAAGCTTGTGTGTTTGTATTTATGCCATTATTTGTAGCCATTGTTTCTCTACCACGATCTGATTGAATCGAAACCGGGCTAGGTTCACTGATTTCACGCGAAATATTTTCATCTGATCTGGTAATCGATGCTTCATCGACTGTGCACAAGGTTTCATTTGCAAGTGGTTCATTATTGTTAATCCCTGTGGAGTGCAATTGAATCGTATTTACTTCTACATTATGTTGTGCTGAAAAACTAATTGCGTCATCATTTACGTCACTATTGTCAGAATAAGTGACGTGTCCATGAACATTTGTCAAATTAAAGTTCTCCGATTCCATTGTGGAGATATTATTTTTATCTGTACTTTACTGTTAAACTAAATCTTTAAATTCTCTCGCAGTTGAATTAATAGAAATATCTCGCGATTGTTATTTGTTGCGCGTCGGAAATTTACAAGATGGCGCACTACGTCTTCTAATTCTGCGATTGTTGAACATAAAAAAGTAATTATCAAAGTGTAATTGTGTGTTGCCACAAACACTACCAGGATTTTAATATGGAAAGGAAAAGGTTCTGCTTTAAGTGGAGCTAAGCCAAGGTGCAGCCACTGCATGCGTTTGCGCTTTCCTACCTTAATTCCGGCTGAGCTGCGTCACTCACGATTACGTTAGTTTTGTAAATCCGTGTCCTTGTTCCTTCTGGTTATTGTGCCATCTGTTTATACAGTTAACATTGTTTCACCTTATTCATCATTTTCCATGTGCGTCATGTAACAGAGAAACAGTAATTAGTACAAGTACATTTGTAGCACAACAATCAAGTACTTACTCTTTGTTCCACCAGCACTGTCCCTGTCATCGGTCGCCAGTGTGGCGAAATAAATAAAAAAACATTTGATTTAATTGTGTTCTTTAACTTTATAATTTTTTAAAGGCTTTTTGACGGATCGTATTGACTGGCTTGAATGCGGACAAATACAGTGCTGCGTGAAATATGCCTGTAAAATAATTTACCATTCCTCTTAATTACATTTTGAATTCTACGTCATTGTTGATTTAATCAGAGTTCTCACCTTAGACGTAGAATTAGTCCTTCTGCCACAATATTAATTCATCAGTCGCCATCGAAGTTCTTCTCTTTGTTGACCGTGTGTAACTTCCTAAGTCGGCATCGGTTCACTTCACGAAGACGGTGGAAACCAGGGAATACAATGCTACGTTGCTTTAAATAATTTTCGTAACACTTCGATACTTCTCACTATTTTTTATTCACAAGACAATAAGACTTGCTCTGCTCGTCGCACAAACCATAATTACTAACTACATGGCTGCCTTTCTCACAGTCCAAAAATCACGTCCATCCTCCACGAGGCAACAATCGAAAGTGTCCCTTAGCTCCTTCTTGGAGTATGAAACAAAAGAGAATCCAATGTGAACTTTACAAAGATTATAATATACATGCCTCTCAATTTATCTTTGGCGCAGCTTTTAAGGTATTGTATGTCTCTGCGTCGGAATGTGTCATTACATAGTGTAGAACACTATTGTACCATAATGTACCATAGCTGATTTTTGACTAACGTATTGTCTCCTTGACAGTGGCCAATGGCCGTAGTTGTATAGTAGTATAACAAATAAAGTAACACTGACAGTTTAAAGCGAAATGTAATCATTTAAACAACTCGTCGAATCTTTGGACACAAGCTCACTGATAAAACATTGCTTTACCTTTGGCAGACACCTGGTCAAAAGGACTACCCTCCTGTATTCTTTTAGTTTGATGGATGTTTCTACTACTCAATGAACTAACTGAGCCTCTGGGAGCGGCCTTTTTATGTTCGTGGATTCTCAGACGCCACGGCGTTCTTACGAGCAGCTAGGGATCTAAAAATCTACCCAGACAGATCCTCGCTTTCGACTGTTTTGCAGCAGGTTCTCCAGAGGTTGCCCGTTAGCGACTGTTTCGCCTGAATAGACTTTAGCCCTATCGACACGTTGCACAGCTTGAGGTTAACGAGATATTTATAGAGGTTTGTACCATCCTTGCGACCCGGACGGTGAAGTCAAGGTCCGCGTACCATGTAACACAGAACATTCCGCCGCCATGAAATGTGATCCCTAAAACTCAATAACTCTAAGGGAATATTCTGAGGTGTCTTGTTTCTACCGTCCCGAAACACATGTGCTACAAAACGCCACCGTTTCCTACGCACGTACCCCGACATCAATATGGGATATGATCACCATGCACACGTACACAGGCCGCACAACGGGTTGCCATACTCTGGATCAGGTGGTCGAGCAGCTGCTGGGGTATAGCCTCCCATTCTTGCACCAGTGCCTGCCAATTTAGGGTTTCATCTCATAATGTGTTCTGTCAGTCTCTTCATTATTTGCAAAGCTTCTAACACATAAACTTGTTTTACAATGATGTGTGTAGCTCTGGGTCAATCTTGGCTCAACTGCATTCCTATTTCCTTATTAATTTTTTAACCCTAGTCTTGATGACATCTATTATACGTTGATAACACGATCTCATGTGACCAGAATTCCTTTTCTTTCTGCTGCCACGCTGCACTGATTCCCACTATATCCAAGTTCAACTTATCCATTTCTCTTTTACCTACCATGTGTATGAAACAGTAGTCGTTTTTTCAGTCTAGTAACGGTTCCTTCCAAACACAAATTGGAGGCAATGACGGAGTGTTGTGACAAAATGAGAATAAGCGGTATCGACAGGTCAGACAAGAAATTTCATTTTAGACAGGAGAAAATCTCTCTTGTGTGCTTCGGCGCCAGGTTGGAGTCTGGTGTTACTCAACTTTTTTCGTAATGGTGTGGCTTGACTCAGATGAAAAAAACGTACACCTAATGCGTAACCAGTTTATTTCAAGAAACAGATTTCTACCAGAATAGCTTTATTAAAAATTAGCAATGATAAATTTAACAGGTGTTTAGTTAGTTAACATCTGGCACTTAATGGCTCAGCTAGAACAGAGAACATTTAAAACCTTTCTTTAAAACAAACCATTATTCAGCAAAAAAATGAATTTGAATATGGCGGGTGTTTAGCTTTTTAACATCTGCCGTTTCTTGGCTCAGAATAAACACCACTTGAACTTATCAAGCAGTTTTTCAGTTAATTAAAAAGATATTAAATGTGATAATTCTGTAGCCTGTGAACATACGCAGGTTCAGTGCTCAGTAAGAATGTACCACATACAAAACCTTTTCCAAGCTGAGCAATTCCGCAGCAAATTAATGAAAACATTATTAATTTTGAACAACTGTTTAGCAAAGTAATTAAATTAACAGAATGGCTATGACTATCCTTCTCTGGTGCTTTTTCTGGTATCAGGGCAGCTTTTTGTCAAATTCTGCTTATATTAGATCAAATCAGGAACTCGACATACTTGACCATGCACACACATACATACACACATACATGGTGGTCCATTGATTGTGACCGGGCCAAACATCGCACGAAATAAGCGTCAACGAAAAAACTACAAAGAACGAAACTTGTCTAGCTTGAGGGGGAAACCAGATGGCGCTATGGTTGGCCCGCTAGATGGCGCTGCCATAGGTCAAACGGATATCAACTGCGTTTTTTTAAAATAGGAACCCCCATTTTTATTACATATTCGTGTAGTATGTAAAGAAACTTGAATGTTTTACTTGGAGCACTTTTTTCGCTTTGTGGTAGATGGCGTTGTAATAGTCACAAACATATGGCTCACAATTTTAGAGGAACAACTGGTAACAGGTAGGTTTTATAAATTAAAATACGGAATGCAGGTACGTTTGAACATTTTATTTCGGTTGTTCCAGTGTGATACATGTACTTTTGTGAACTTATCATTTCTGAGAACGCATGCTGTTACAGCGTGGTTACCTGTAAATACCACATTGGCGCAATAAATGACGTGTCAGCCTCAATGCATTTGGCAATACGTGTAACGACATTCCTCTCAACAGCAAGTAGTTCGCCTTCCGTAATGTTCGCACATGCTTTGACAATGATCTGACGCATGTTGTCAGGCGTTGTCGGTGGATCACGATGGCCAACATCCTTCAACTATCCGCAAAGAAAAAAATCTGGGGAATTCAGATCCGGTGAACGTGCGGGCCATGGTATGGTGCTTCGACGACCAATCCTAATCTCATGAAATCTATTCAGTACCACTTCAACTGCACGCGAGCTATGTGCCGGACATCCATCATGTTTGAAGTACATCACCATTCTGTCATGCAGTGAAACATCTTGTAGTAACATCGGTAGAACATTACGTAGGAAATCAGCATACATTGCTCCATTTAGATTCCCATCGTTAAAATTGGGGCCAATTATCCTTCCTCCCATAATGCTGCACCATACATTAACCCGTCAAGGTCTCTGATGTTCCACTTGTCGGAGCCATCGTGGATTTTCCGTTGCCCAATAGTGCATATTATGCCGATTTACGTTACCGCTGTTGGTGAATGACGCTCCGCCGCAAAAAATCTGTCATCGTCCCGTAATTTCTCTTGTGCCCAGTGGCAGAACTGTACACGACGTTCAAACTCGTCGCCACGCAATTCCCGGTGCATAAAAATATGGTACGGGTGCAATCGATGTTGATGTAGCATTCTCAACATCGACGTTCTTGAGATTCCCGATTCTAGCGCAATTTGTCTGCTACTGATGTGCGGATTAGCCGCGACAGCAGCTAAAACACCTACTTGGGCATCATCATTTGTTGTAGGTCGTGGTTGATGTTTCACATGTGGCTGAACACTTCCTGCTTCCTTGCACTTGGATGATGCCGTCCAGGATACCTAGCAGCATAGATAGCACACGATCGTTGGGCATTTTGATCACAATAGCCATACATCAACACGATATCTACCTTTTCCGCAATTGGTAAACGGTCCATTTTAACACGGAAATGGATCACGAAGCAAATACCATCCGCACTGGCGGAATGTTAAGTGATACCACGTACGTATACGTTTGTGACTATTACAGCGCCATCTATCACAAAGCGAAAAAATGGTTCAACTAAAACATTCATATTTTTTACGTACTACACGAATATGTAAAAAAATGGGGGTTCCTATTTAAAAAAACGCAATTGATATCCGTTCGATCTATGGCAGCGCCATCTAGCGGGCCAACTATAGAGCCATCTTGTTTCCCGTTCACGTTGTTTTTTCTTTGTGTCTAACAGTCTCCCGTAAATACGTCACATAATTTACTACCTATATTTTCTGCACAGTCGTAACATCACCACTAAGTGGACCATGTCTGTCAGAATATACTAACTGTAGTGCATACGCACTTTCACATTCCAGCATCTGATATGCTGCCCAGGGAAAAATAAGCATTAATAGCTTGCTCTTGCCACATGTATTTGGAGGTAGTAACCAACCTGTAAACTTACGACTCCTGTAATCACTGGTTTTGAAATGAAGTCAATACTGATGTAATGTTATTCAGTATAGTGGCCTATACATACGGCTAAAAATGCTGATATTTGTATTGGTGACACACACACACACACAAACACACACACACACATACACACACACACACACACACACACACACACACACACACACACACACACACATATATATATATATATATATATATACTCATGCTCATAAATTAAAAATAATTGCAGAATGTGGTGCTACACAATGTGGCACTACACAAAACTGGCGCTAATAGCACAGGCACATAGGGAACACACACTACACAGATCTGTAAGTTCACAGTATTGGTGATAAGTTGAGAAAACTGTCCCGAAACACATGTGCCACTGTTTCCTGCTCATGTACCCCGACATAAATATGGGATATGATCACTATGCACATTTACACAGGCTGCACAAGGAGTTGGCATACTCTGGATCAGGTTGTCGAACAGCTGCTGGGGTATAGCCTCCCATTCTTGCATTAGCGCCTATCGGAGCTGCTGAAGTGTTGTAGGGGTTTGAAGACATGCAGCGATACGTCGACCGAGAGCATCCCAGATTTGCTCGATGAGGTTTAGGTCTGGAGAACAGGCAGGCCACTCCATTCACCTGATATCTTCTGTTTCAAGGTACTCCTCCATGATGGCAGCTCGGTGGGGCCATGTGTTATCACCCATCAGGAGGAAGGTGGGACCCACTGCACTCCTGAAAAGGTGGACATACTGGTGCAAAATGACATCCCAATAAACCTGACCTGTTACAGTTCCTCTGACAAAGACATGCAGGGGTGTACATGTACCAGTCATGATCCCACCCCACACCATCAAACCACGACCTCCATACAGGTCCCTTTCAAGGACATTAAGGGGTTGGTATCTGGTTCCTGGTTAACGCCAGATGAAAACCTGGTGAGAATCACGGTGCAGACTATACCTGGACTCGTCCGTGAACATAACCTGGGACCACTGTTACAATGACCATGTACTATGTTCTTGACACCAGGCTTTACGGGTTCTCCTGTGACCAGGGGTCAGTGGAATGCACCTTGCAGGTCTCCAGGCGAATAAACCATGTCTGTTCAGTCGTCTGAAGACGGTGTGTCTGGACACAACTGTTCCAGTGGCTGTGGTAAGGTCCCAAGCAAGGCTACCTGCAGTACTCCATGGCCAACTGCAGGCACTAATGGTGAGATATCGGTGTTCTTGTAGTGTTGTGACTGTGGACATCCCGTACTGTAGCGCCTGGACACGTTTCCTGTCTGCTGGAATCGTTGCCACAATCTTGAGACCACACTTTGTGGTACACAGAGTGTCAGTGCTACGACCTGCTATGTAGACCAGCCTCCAGTCGCCCTTGTATTCTACTCCTCATAACGTCACCAATATGTGTTTTTGAGCCATTTTCAACATATAGTCACCATTAGCACGTCTGAAAACGTCTGCACACTTACTCGCTGCACTGTACTCTGACACGCACCAACTCACCTCTGCGTATGTGGACTGCTGCCAGCACCACTGTGCGACGACCGCAGATCAAATGCACTGCACCGTCATACCCCGAGATGATTTAAACCCGCAAACCACCCACCAGAGCGCTGTTTCACCATGTATCAGAATTATCCTTAATTTATGAGCATGAATGTATATGCCTAAAATGCATATATATATATATATATATATATATATATATATATATATATATATGGCTAAAAATGCTGATATTTGTTTTGGTGACTGAGGTCACAATACTGAATAACATTACATCAGTATTGACTTCATTTGAAAACCAGTAATTATAGGAGTAGTATGTTTTTTGGTTGGTTAGTACTTCCAAGTACATGTGGCAAGAGCAAGCTATTAATGCTTATTTTTACCTTAAAATTTGATGATGAATCACAGTATCAAATACTTAAATTTATTCCTGAAATTCAACTGTAACGTATCATTTATACATGTTGTTAGGGTGACCCAGTCTTGTAATTTCTAATATTAGAAGCCAAGATCTCTTGACGTGAAACAGTTTATTTCATGACTAGTTTTGGGAGATCTGAGAATATGAGGATGACAGTTAGTACCTGTCGAAACTGATCATGAAATGAACTATTTCATATCAAGCTATCTCGGTTTCTAATTCTTTAAAGTAACTGGAAACCTATAGATGTGTTATCGGGTTTCCCGATTAGTCGATCGGTCGCCTTACCACTCAGGCTATCCGAGCCAGTCCCCTGGACCAATCAAAACTTCCATACGTCACACACCTATGTACTTCTTCTCAAAGATTATTAGTTCATTTAGGCTTCGTACGTATTGTGATCTCCATGCCGGTTTTAAAATCAAGACAACGAGAATTCACAGAACGTCATTGTCATTTTCGTTACAGGACCGCCTTCGCCTTATACCTGGGTCTGAATCCCGGTACGGCACAAATTTTTCATATATCGCTTTACGTAGTTCATCTATACAGTTACAGTTCAGTTGAATTTCAGATACAAATTTCAATATCCGAAGTCTTAGTCCGTCGTCGAATATAAATATACATAACGGGAAGAAGGACCTCTGACGAAAATGACAACGTTCGTTTATGACTTCTCGTCGTCTTGTTCTAAACCCTGCACGTGAATGACGAGATGTGCAAGTGTGGGTATCTGAATTAATAATCTATTAGAAGAAATAGATAGGTGTGTCATATGGAAGTTTGGATTGGTCTGGGGAACGTGCTCGGATAGCCTAAGTGATAAGGCGACCGTTAGCGATAAGGGAGAAATTCGGACTCGAGTCCCAATTGGGCACTGATTTTCATGTGTCGCTTTAGGTAGTACATATATGCTTATTAGAGTTAAATTGAATTTCAGTAATAAATTTGAAATGCAGTAACTCTGTAAGAAACTGCCGTTGACTCTGGCTTCCCTTATACCAAAATACTGAGAAGGTACTCCCGAAAATTTTTCGGTGGAGTTCTGGTTCACCCCATACAATTCAACACTCCGTGGCACACGTTACGGCTATTCATACGTCACAATTGCAGAAAACACGGACGGCTGCTCGAGCTAACAGCCAATAACCACTGCCCACAGCGTTTTCAAAAAATGGCTCTGAGCACTATGGGACTTAAGATCTAAGGTCATCAGTCCCCTAAAACTTAGAACTACTTAAACCTAACCAACCTAAGGACATCACACACATCCATGCCCGAGGCAGGATTCGAACCTGCGACCGTAACGGTCGCACGGTTCCAGACTGAAGCGCCTAGAACCGCTCGGCCACACTGGCCGGCCGCAGCGTTTTCAGCTGGCCGTTACAGTCCGAGCCGAGCTGAGACCAACAACTCCTTCATCCTTGACATAGTGCCTACGAAAGGTATTATAGTGTCAACCTTGGCACAAGAGCTGGATCACACTGCCCCAAAAGTGCTAAAAAAATGGTCGCAAAATTGCAAGAGAAACGCAACAAACAGTCTGTAGATATGGCCTGAAAGGTACTATGAATTCTTGCTGAGATAGCTAATGCTCTGACACCGAAAAGCATGTGTCATAGCGAAATCATAATAGCTCTGTATACGCAATTTCCTGCGATAACAAGTTGTCAGCTACACTACACTGAGTTAGTTTGTTCCTTGTGCGTGTGTTAGACCCCTTAATTTTGCTTTTTTAGAAAGTTTTTGTCTGAAATAGATTCTCAATATCCTTAGAGAACGCCAATGTCTTAACACTGTCGTAAGAACATTGGTTCCGGATACAGCGATTTCGTCAACGTTAGTGTTCTAAACTTATAGAACTAAATCAGTTTGTTTACGTGAGCGCTTGACATGAACAGAACCGCAAGTCATATGGGTGGTTAGAGCAGAATGGCGCGCAAATCTACGATGTTTGTTCCTCATGTTAGCGTCGATTATCGCGATTTGTAGCGAACCACTTGGTCAGTCCCTCTCAACATGATACAAATGCACTTCTCATTGCTATATTAGTACAATGCAGTATCATCGCTTTCCGATCAAGTTCTTGTACTCTGACCGCAATAAGGAATTTTTTCTACCTTCGAATAAAAGCTCCAAGACGTTGTACGAGAAATAAATACATCTTAATTTAAAACAATAATATACTCGTTGATCTAGTGGCTCAGATTTACTCGAGTTTTATGACTAACTGCTAAGCTGTGTAGGATTGCATCAAATGCAGATAACAGCGTCGCGGATTCTGCGAGGATCAAGGGTGGCTAATCTCAAAGTAAGCTACAAGCGCTCTACGTGAAAGAAATCGCCCTTCGCCCGCCAACCCCGCTGAAAAGTTTCATAAACTAATACCTCCTACGGATTTCAGTCTCTAGCTCGCTACAGCACTTTAACGCTGGAGTTTGCTAGTGACATACGCAACAGCTGAACTCCAAGCCAGTCTTCGCCTGTTCTCGATTGTTCCTTTGTGCAGATGTCAGAGGATGTTAATAGGGAGTTATACACCCACCAAAGTTTACTGGACAAAAAAATTAGTCACCTCAAGAGAATGCATCACAAGCGTCCTTTGATAATGAGTAACTGCTCCCCTGAACTTGATATCCGGCAGGTTTCGGTTGGGAAGTGTGTTTACAGGGTTGTGCAGGTACGTCGCATCCAGGTTAAGCCGATCGATGAGGATTTGATCGCACAATTCGACTAAATTGCGGAGGTGCTTTACCAGCAATATGTCCCACAGATTTTCTATGGTGTTCAAGTTAGGTGATTTTGTAGGCCAATCGAGATGTAATAGGTTGGGGAAGTGCTCAGAAAACCAGTCATATGTTCTTCCGGCCCGATGAACTCTGCTGTCGTCGTCTTGAAAAATAGAGGTATCAATGTCTTCATGTAGATGTTGACAGAAAGGCAACATCTGATGAGTCAGAATGTTTCAATAAACATACTGGTTGATTTAGTGGTCACCTCAGCGAGTGGACCCAGTTCATGGTAAGAAAAACGCCGTCATAACGTCACGGACACACCTCTGGCTTCCACTTTATCTCGCAGTCATTCAGGATTAAATGCTTCATTTGGTCTTCGGTGCACTCGACGACAAGCGATATTTCAATACAGGCAAAAACGTGATTCGTCAGACGACATTACGTTCCGCCAGTCAGCTACTGTCCAAGTTCGATGATTTTTTAGTCCAATGAAGACGTGCATCTTTAATTTCCTGTGTGAGCAATGGCCTCTTGCGAGGTAACCGGCTCCAAATATTCATGGCATGCAATTTCCCTCGCCATATTCTCTCCGCAACAGTTGGGGATGGACCTTCATTCACTGCCTGCAGAAGTTCCCGTCGGGTTTGGAAGTGATTTTGATCCGCAAACCGTGAAACGCATCACCACTGCTTGTAGACACTTTGAACAACCCAGCAACTTCATGGGCACGAGCACGGCACGTTTTTGCCACTCTGTCGCGTCCTTACATTTACCGATGTTTATGGGCGATCAGCCTAATATCGAAGGCAGCAAAAGTAGTTCTACGAATTCTGAATAGGAGGCTGTGTGGAACGCTGGAAGAAACACTTGGTGAAGAACAATATGGTTTCATAAGGGGGAAAGGGAACACGAGATACCATTGGACTTCTAAGAACCGTCGGCGAAAGATACATAGAAAACAGAAGTGTATGCTGTCTTCATAGACCTCGAAAAGGCCTTTGATAGAGTGCAGTGGGATAAGCTGTTAGATATCTTGAACAAGAAGGGTGTAAAGTGGAAGGAGAGAAGATTAATCGCAAATCTGTACCTGAATCAGAAAGCTCGGGTGCGAATAGATAATGGGATCCGTGAAGATAGCAAGATTGGAAGATGTGTTAGACAGGGCTGTTATCTCTCGCCGATCCTTTTTGACATCTATCTGGAGGAAGTACTGGAAAGCTGTTTGGATAGGACAAGCGGCGTCAGGATAGGTGGGCGGAGAATTGAATGTATAAGATTTGCGGATGACATGGCGATCATCGCAGAAAATCAAGAGACGCTGACTTAAATGGCAAAAGACCTGAATGAAGCCTGTGCAGCATATGGTATGAAAATTAATTAAAAGAAGACCAATGATCATAGGCCTAAAGAAAAGAAAAGGGAAAATTAAGTTGGGGTCAGAAATCATAGAACAGATAAGAGCATTCAAGTATTTGCGAAGTTGTATTAAAGAAGACATGGATTGCCAACAAGATATCAAAGTGAGAAGGGCTCTAGTGGAAGAGGCATTTCAAAAGCAGGGAAGATTCTGAACTAGTTGTTTAAACAAGGAATTAAGGAAGCGACTGGTTAAGTGCTTAATATGGAGCGTGGCCTTGTGTGGAGCAGAAATGTGGACTTTGACAAAGCAGGATGAGATGAGTGGCTTCGGACAATTATATCAGAGAAACTATCGATGAAAACTGAAATTCGCTTTACAAATACTACCACACTGAGTTATGCTGTCGGTTTACCGATGCATCATAAACCCCAGATATGCACCTGCCATGTTGTACATGTGCATTCTTCAGCTGCTTTGGTAGGGATGCACATTTCACCAGCCACCTGGCAAGCTACGAATGTGGCAATTTTCATTTTTAAAAAATAAAATACTTGCAGTGCGTCTTAGAACCTACTGAGGTGTGGGTCATAAGGACACAGCGAAATCACAATAGTAATCCATTGTAGTTGCCACACACTTTATTCAGTCATTAAGCATTACCAAATCACAATCACAATAATAAAGGGGATTGCCTTATAAAGCCATATCACTTGGATAAATGACGAACAAATTTCTTTAACTGGAAGAAGACTCATAAAAGCTTGAATATTGAATATAGCTAGTTAAACTAACTCAGATAAACTTCATTACGTAGATGGAACTAATATCCACACGATTCCTATCAGAACTCTAATTACTTCCAATCAGGTAAAGAATACATTAAGTGACAGAACACAGATCTTGTAAGATTTGGCTAGGCAACTTTCCTAAATAAAACACTGTTCCTAAAACCTTCATTACAATAAAATCACTTCCACGGCTAAGGACGTGCTTTAATTTGAGCAAACAAATTTTCAAGTGATTAA
Source organism: Schistocerca cancellata (assembly GCF_023864275.1). NCBI lineage: Eukaryota > Metazoa > Arthropoda > Insecta > Orthoptera > Acrididae > Schistocerca > Schistocerca cancellata. Next base: position 692,991,263 of record NC_064628.1, read on the forward strand.
TCAACAGCGTTGTCAAAATCATTTCTACTAGAACATGACTATATGACAATAGCCCCTAGAATGAGGCCGTTTCAATACTGCGTGTGAATTAGTGATAGATGCGAGCACACCAAAGGATTTTAATCAATACAAGAGATTCACGAGACAGCAAATGAAATAGAAATGTACTCAACTTTGCACTGCAATTGAACTTCAGACACCATAACTTCTCACGGGAAGGATGGAATCACAAGACAGTAACAACATCACCCGAGATGTAAAAGGGGTGGGGGGAGGGCCTTAAATATCACTCTGCCACCGTGGTACTCTGCTGCCAGTTTGCTCGCATCGACCACTGTCAATTATCGGCAACACAAAACACATCAGTGGCGGACAATATTCTGAGGCATGAGATAGACAATCTTGTATAGAGAACAGGTGATCAATACCTTCAATGAAATCAGCCTCCGCCAGTTACTTGGCCAGTGACGGCCCTTGAAATGTGATTAACCAATTCGCAAAAGAACCACTAAAATAATGTCCTAAAGTTAAAGTGGCAAGAATTATCTCGGTACACATTTTACGCCAAACTACAATAATGAACTACAAAGTAGAATGGAAGAAATATCTCGGCATGTCTTGGAACGCCAGACACCGACTTACGCACTTCTCATTGCACTTCTAGCTACGCATTTAGCCATGCTTCATGTCGGTTTGTTGGACGTAAACACACTTCCTTAACTGCCATCAAGTATCAAGTCACGACACCAAGTTGCGTGACAAACAACTAGAACAATTCCAAATAGTTTTTAGTACACTGGCATGTTCATTTACGATGCACGCAACCCACCGAAGCAACTCGACGACTCCAATTCATTCGGCCTGTGTAGCTTGTAACAGACTCAAAGGAGCTTGTCCTTCCAACCTCTAGGAAAACCAAATCACCATGGGCAATGGATCGGCGTTGCACGATTCAACACGCCGTAGCGGCTGGCCACGCTCCTTCGTCGTGCCGACTCGGCCTCTCCGCGTGCTGCCTACGTACACAGTCCCACGTCACTGCACCTCACACCACGGATCCCCACACACCAGTCCACCAGAACGCAGTTAGCAGGTGTACCGGTATGAAATGAGCGTTAAGATACAAATGTGTCGATAGGGAACATTTGTTGTGAACGAGCCTTAATTTTTTTTGTTTGATTGGTATGACATCTGTCAAAGATACTTAGTATACATCAAGTCATGGAACAAACAACATCATATTTTTTCATCGTGTTAACAATGTCGAATTTTATACCAGAAAGTGATGATTTGCGGAAAGCATTAATTTTTTGTTTTCATTTGAAAAATCGTGCTGCTTAGTCGCATCGAATGCTTGTCGAGGCATATGGTGATCATGCTCTATCAGAAGCAACACGCAAAAGATGGTTTCAACGGTTCAGAAATAATGATTTTGATGTAAGAAATGAAGAACGTGGAAGACCACCAAAAAAGTTCGAAGACGCCGAATTGCAAGCTATATTGGATGAAGATGATACTTTGAGTCAGAAGCAAATGGCAGCAATGCTAAATGTTGCACAACAAACAATTTCTGACCGTTTGAAAGCTATGGGAAAGATCCAAAAGTGTGGAAAATGGGTGCCACATGAATTGAATGAAAGGCAGATAGAAAACCGAAAAACCATTTGTCAAATTTTGCTTCAAAGACATGAAAGAAAATCAATTTTGCATCGAATTGTTACTGGCGATGAAAAATGGATTTATTTTAAGAATCCTAAACGGGAAAAATCATGGGTTAATCCAGGACAACCATCAACATCGACTGCAAAACCAGATCGATTCGGCAAGAAGACAATGCTCTGCGTTTGATGGGATCAGAAAAGTGTGGTGTATCATGAGCTTCTAAAACCCGGTGAAACTGTGAATACTAATCGCTACAGACAACAAATGATCAATTTGAACTATGCATTGATCGAAAAAAAGACCAGAATGGGCCAGTAGACATGGCAAAGTAAGTCTTTTACACGACAATGCACCCGCACAAAGCAAAACTGGTTCAGGATACAATAAAAACACTTGGCTGGGAGCTGCTACCGCACCCACCGTATTCACCAGACTTGGCCCCTTCCGACTACCATTTGTTTTCATCAATGGGGCACGCATTGGCTGAGGAACACTTCGATTCCTACGAAGAAGTCGAAAATGGGGTGTCTGATTGGTTTGCTTCAAAAGACGAACATTTCTATTGGCGTGGTGTCCACAAATTGCCAGAAAGGTGGTCAAAATACACAGAAAGCAATGGTCAGTACTTTGAATAAAATGTTTTTACTTTTCAATTCAAAATTATTGTTTAATTTTCACAAAAAAACGCTCATATCATACCGGTACACCTGCCCGCCGCCAAAGATATGAAGAAGAGCAATCAACATCGAAGTCGACTCAAAGATGACAATGAGAATCGATGGCAACTGGCGCCAGAAACGCACCAGCCCACCTACAATTTTGGCAAAGTATTTCTTTGAGTGTATTCTTCCCGTACAAAAAAAAAAAAAAAATTCAGAGCATGTTTCGAGGTGTCGGATTGGAACAGTCCCTTGAAAGTTAACGCAAGAAGCCAAGGAAGCAGGTAAAGCAAAACGGCTGACACCCAGACCTCCCGATGTCGGACAGTCAGAGCGGTACCAAGCGCTGTCTATTGACAGAGCCAAGGAGCACAGGAAAAATATAACTGTGAGTGTCTGTTCTGCAGAGTTGCCATGGGGAAGTTGGTGGAAAGTTAAGTTTGTCAGACCAAGGGTCCTGGTATCGAGCCCTGGTCATTCAGTTTTTTGTACAGCAGTACGTGTGAAACTGTTATATGGGACAACATGTTCTTGACAAGAAAATCACTTTTCGGAGTTTATAGTAATATTCAATTGGCAATCCACTTTCGTTTCGTTTATTGAAAAGTAGCAAATCTAAATAGTAAATTTGCAATTTCACAGAATGAACATAAACGACTGGAACAGAAGAATAAAGAAACAATTGCAACACATGTATGGAAGTCGTAATAACTCTACTGACTTCCTCACGATAGCAGTATACGACAGATGCTCACAGTTATGCTTTCCCTGTATTCTGTGAGTCAGGTGTTACTTGTTACTTATTGTTTACTCCTGTTCTCCAAGACAACAACACACAGCACAAACCATATAGGAGTTTTGGTTGATACTGTAGCGATGTCCGACATTTGGTACCGAGCTGACTGTCTGACATCTGGAGGTTTGGGTGTGAGCAGAGTTAAGCCAGTGGCTGCCTGCTGATACACCGAGTACGGCACCGAAGCATCGAGGTGATTAGCTTATGTTGTCGCCAAGCAGAGGGGTCAAAAGCATACATAACATCAATGCAGCAGAAATACATAGACACCACGGTCTAGATCGCCTGTTTACTTCACATCCAAGCCTCAGAACTGTTATGCCTTATGTGGTGGAAATTCTTGCTTCAGCAGAACAACGATGAGCAAAGCCCATGAACTGTAATATTCCTCATTTCCAGTCAAGAGGTACTGTGGTATGAGAGTGATCAGCTCCAAGGGGAAGACCTATGACAGTCTACAAGGCTACGAGTCTCCATGATTCTGCAAGTTTCCTCCTCTGGACTTAGCTGTCCCCAGCTGGGGCCCTGCTGATAGTGTTAAGTCTGATGCTAACCTCCGAACTTGGAGATCTGCAGCTGAAACCCAGGGCTGCGCAGCTGTTCGACTGCCATCGCCTGAGCATGCAATCTGCTTGCTGCATGTCTCTGTTCTGGACAGGCTATGCTGTTACGAGCTGTTCTTCTTCATTAGGTATATAATGGGATCCTGTGCACCATGGAGAGACTCATCCAGAGTTGTTTGTTTGCTCCTAGATAGTGCTGCTGCCCCATTATGCTCATCTCGCTTGGTCAGCGGCCTTGCCCTGCCGTTGGCACCATTGCCTCCTCGGCTGCGTGCTGCCGCCTCCTGGCCGTCGTCAAGCCACATGCTGGGCGCAGTGTCTTCCTCGCTGATATATTGCTGATCTGCTGCAAGCGCTGGCTTACCTGGGCAACGATACAACTATTGTAATACTAAGTAATAAATTTATCATTTTACAGAAGTGTGAAGACCTTTAAGCAGACCAAAAATAATATGGAGAGTCCAGGTGGCAAAGGATATTCAGATACTTGGAGCAAGGAAAGAAGATGCCAAGGACAGAACGTTGTTGAGGAGGCTACTTGACAAGGCCATAAACCTGCTGCAATTTGTAGGGCAGCTCGTGGTCGTGTGGTAGCGTTCTCGCTTCCCACGCCCGGGTTCCCGGGTTCGATTCCCAGCGGGGTCAGGGATTTTCTCTGCCTCGTGATGACTGGGTGTTGTGTGCTGTCCTTAGGTTAGTTAGGTTTAAGTAGTTCTAAGTTCTAGGGGACTGATGACCATAGATGTTAAGTCCCATAGTGTTCAGAGCCATTTGAACCATTTGCAATTTGTAGGGCCAGGAGAGCAAGGGTAATTTTGTCAGTTTCTTTGGTAACTCGACAGACATCTAGCAGGCACCTACTCGTCGTTCCACTGTAACCCACACCGAATGATGGACTACCAGCATTTTGACCTTGACATATCCAGGTCCACCGCCCATCATGGTGGCCAACCACACCAGTCGCTATACTTTGTACATTTCTTATAAAAGTATCAATGTACAAGCACGGGAGGTTATAGCATTGGTGGGGTAAAGAAGACAGAGTGACACTCCATCTCTCATATGACGAACCATTTGGTGATTCGAGCAGAGTTAGCAGAAGCATGATCTGAAAATGACAACGGAAAGCGATAGCAATTCTCACAAGAAATATAACCTCCACATCAGACCTATATTTATTGCAAGTGATATGTACCGTAAACTATACTCAAGTGCTCGATGTGTGTGGAGGAGCTTAATGGGATCTGGGAGAGTCCGCAGTGTTGCTATATCCCCCCCCCTCCACCCCCAGCCCTCAGACATAGGCCAATTCAAATGGTTCAAATGGCTCTCAGCACTATGGGACTTAACATCTGAGGTCATCAGTCCCCTAGACTTAGAACTACTTAAACCTAACTAACAAAAGGACATCACACACATCCATGTCCGAGGCAGGATTCGAACCTGCGACCGTAGCAGCAGCGCGGTTCCGGACTGAAGTGCCTAGAACCTCTCGGCCACAATCGCCGACCATAGGCCAATTGTCCTGTGTATTAAATAACAGTAAATTCAAAAATAGATGGGAAATTCAAAACAGCCAGGAATTTCCCTCACGAGTATAACATCACCATGGAAGTATAGCCTGCCCAAAACTACTTCAGGACCAACTTGGGCAGCAACACGTGGCAGTGCAGAACGAAGTTGCCACGTCCGGCAAGGACCACCCGTGTAATCTTACATTTCATTCCACTCGCTCGAACAGGGAAATTATTCATTTTTAAATATGGAAAGTGCATCAGTGTGTTCTGGATAAGTACACTGCGTTTTGATTTTAGTTATTTTAAAACGATATACAGACAGTCTACGAAAAATCATTTTCTCACGAGGTTACTGAATTGTCGATATGCGAGAAACTTTTTGTTAGTGAAGTTAGATGAATACATTATGCGAATGAAATCTTAAGAATACATCTTATTTTCATGCGTTTGGAACCAGAACTTTGTCGGAGACCTCTAGTGCGAGATAAATTGAGTTAAATATAATGGGCAACGGTCCGCTCATGCGTCAACTACTGAAAGCGGGTCCGTACGATTTCCACACGAGAAACAGATCATTATAGGTTTGTAATGCAACTGTTATTAATTTTTATGAGCGTCTTCTTAATTGTAACACAATAAAAATAAGATTCAGCGTGTTTTTAGGATCAAAAAACGAATCTTAAATGGCCCACCCCGTTTGTTTAGAAAGAACAAAATCAATACAAATAACAGGCTTTTGTATTACAGCTGTTATATTCTAATCAATAATATTTATGTTCTGTGATACAGAATGAAGGTCTTTTTATTAAAATTTCAAAACTTAAAACGATGTAGTTTTGTTATGTAGATACTTACAGATGTAAACTGGCCACGCCAAACATTTAACTGAATCCGTCTGTGCTCCATTTCTACGTGGATGTTGGAAAAACTTCACTGACGTCACCGTCGTCGCTATGACGGGATCTTGGGAATGTCACTATCGCTGTCGCTATGACAATGAATTTTCCAAAAGAGCTTCATTCTGCCATGGTCTTTCCATGACGCTCTGTGTGTATTCGACGACTTCCTTCCATTCTTCAGAGGTGGCGTTTCTGACACCTTATGTCGTGAGTGCTTACACTGTAGAGAGGGTAAATTTATTATTGTTCGTGGCAATGTAGCTTTTAATATGGGCCCATATTTATTCTATCGGGTTGAAATGGCAGGGTAAGGTGGTAGCCTCATGACTGCATGCCTATGTTTTTTGTCAGTTCGTCGATTTCGTGTAAGGGAGACTGTGGCTTATGCAGAAACATTTTTTCCATAAGTTCCATCTTCTTCAAATCATACTTTACATTGATGTTTTGATACTTTAGTCAATCAATCATTTCCTCCTTTCCGTTTGCCGTGATAGGTACCGGTGCCTTATCAACAACAACTGAAAGGTAAGGAGCGTTGTCTAGAACAGGTTGATGGTTTATCAATATTTGGTTTTAGTGAATCTTCGATCCACTTTGTATATGTAACGTTGTTTTTTTCTTCATGATAGTCTCCTGTTTTATTTGATTTAAAAAGTAGAAGACTGTATGAGAGAAAACCTTGCGAGGGGCCTGCATGGGGAAGAATAAATATGTCCCCATGTCAGAAAGCACTGCCATTTGTTCCCTTGCTGTGTCGTCTGTCCATCCCTGCTTGATAACGTGATCAGAACTGACCCACATTTCGTCAGGCCAGACCACTTCGTCGATATTTAATCTAGAGGTGTCCCTTAAAAATCGGCATCGCCATCGTCAAGTTCAAATGGTTCAAATGGCTCTGAGCACTATGGGACTTAACTTCTGAGGTCATCAGTCCCCTAAACTTAGAACTACTTAAACCTAACTAACCTAAGGACATCACACACATCCATGCCCGAGGCAGGATTCGAACCTGCGACCGTAGCGGTCGCGCGGTTCCAGACTGAAGCGCCTAGAACCGCTCGGCCACAACGGCCGGCCCATCGTCAAGTCCTGTTTCTTTAAGTATGATCAGTAACTTCCTGAGTGTGGGGTGTTCTTTCCTGCGACGATAATCATACACGTGACGACGAATCAGTATTGGTAATACATTTATCCGTACGATGTTTTCCCCAGGGGTGTTAAGTTTCGATGGTTCTTCATCTTCCTTTCCTATGCATAACATTTCCTTCCTTGTTTATATTGTAAGCTGCAGCAGTTCTGTTGATTACTTTGTTAATGGAGAGCAGTTGGCCATCATTAAGTCCTTCACTCTTAAAGGAGGCACGTGACGCGCTAACTATTTCTCTCGACTCCTTCGTACAGCAATCCTCTGGCCAAGAGAAGAGCGTCTAAATTTTCCACTTCTAAATTTCGGTGAACTTCCCACTGACATTGTTGACTATCACACAACGAATAATAAGTTGTAACAACGAATAATGGTGACAACGAATAACACTAAGAAAATATAAGAATAACGACTATATCCGTAAAAACGAACACATAGAAAGTCACAGGGTGCAATGATCACACTGGACAGCAAGCTGACAGCACCTGAAGCTCACTGCAAGCAGGGAGTGTCGTGATATGGGGACAAGGTCTGGGAACTTCGGGGGTTAGCTGCAGCTGCAGGTAGCGCGGTATTGACGGAAAGTGGTCCGGGCATGCTGCGTGGGCTTCCCTCCCTACCAGTTCCGCCCTCGCCATCAATCCTGAAATATGAGGCATGTTTTTGAAGTAAGGTCCGTTTTGTTGTACACACTAGTAGTTCGCGCGCATACCGCAACGAGCGCGTGCGTCGTGTACCGGCATGCCTCGGGAACAACTGTGCTCAGTTTCAGCTCTGTAGCTAACCTGTACGGTTCTGTTCTGTACTTTGAAAATGTTTAAGACTATCAACTCGCCCGCCGCGTGTGAGGTTCACTCAGCGATATGCTTTTGTCAGCAAGGAACCTGTCTGTTGATTGATCGACAGATTTGCGAAGTGTGCAGTGATACTGTTATGAGTGAAAGCAAAGTGCGTAAGTGGGTACGACAATTCAAAGATGGTCGTGACAACGTCCATGATGAGGACCGATCCGGTCGCCCTTCTTTGATTACAGACGATTTGATGGCTTCAGTTGATGCTAGGATTCGTGAGAACAGCCGCTTCACAATAACAGGCCTCTCAAGCGAATTTCCTAACGTGTTGAGATAAGTGCTTTACAACGTTGTTTCTGAACACCTAAAGTTTAGGAAACTGCGCTCCCGTTGGGTCCGAAACTCCCAACAGAGGTCCACAAAAACCAAAGATTTGAGTGTGCGATGAAGTTCTTGACTCGTCATCACGAAGAAGGTGACGGCTTCTTGAGTCAGATCGTAACTGGAGACGAAACAAGGGTTTCGTATATCACGCCCGAATCGAAGCAACAGGGCATGGAATGGAGACACACAGACTCGCCTGTAAAGGTGAAGGCCAAACAGACTCGGTCCCAGTGCCAAATTATGGCGTCGGTGTTTTGGGATAGGCATGCTGTTTTGTTGGTCGACTTCATGCAACGAAGAACCAATAGCAATGCAGAAGCGTACTGAGAAAGCTACGCAGAGTGATTCAAAACAAAAGATGTGGCATGCTGACAAAGGGAATTGTCCTCCTCCATGACAATGCAAGACCTCACACTGCAGGTCAGACACGCGATTTTGGCTGGGAAGTTTTGGGCCACCTACAGTCCTGATCTTGCGCCGAGCTATTACCATCTGTTCCTCCACCTCAAACAACACCTCAGTGGCAACCGTTACAATGATGACGACGACGTGAAAAGGGCAGTGAATTCTTGGTTATCGGAGCAGGCGGCAAGTTTTTATGAAGAGGCAATTTTAAAATTGGTTGAGAGGTATGATACGTGTTTGAACAAACTTGGCAACTATGTAGAAAAATAGAGTGAAGTATGTACTTTCTGAAAAGAAATTTACTTTTTTGAAATAACATTTCATTGTGTACTTATGTTCAAACGGACCATACTTAAAAAACATGCTTCGTAACTTTGAACAGTCTGTTGCTTCTTCTAAGTGTAGCTTGGATCTGAGAATTGTGCCGCAGCCCTCTGACGTGAGGACGCCATATGGTAGATTTGTTGGATGCTGGTACAGGGTGTAAGGTTGCCAAATCACTTTTGTTCTGATTAAAAAAAAATCATCAGTTTTCTCCACTCCTATGTCGTTACAGCTCAGAGTCCATTTGCCTGCAAGTTTAACATTTACCCTAAGTTTGAATACTATGTAGTGTTTAAACAATTCCAGAGCTGCTCGAGTAGGAAAGGGATTTTTACGTCTTTATTTAAACAACTACCACGACAGTAGGGACGTCACAGGCCGCCGCCACCTCACATGATCGCCCGCTAAGGCGCCCTGCCGCCGCCAGAGGGCCAGAGACCTGAGCACCGCCGCATGTTGACAGATCCGTGCTATGAGTTTGTGATAGCACTGGAGCCAAGTGACCTAATTTAAATGATAGGGAAACTTAATAATACAAGAAGCACTCCTATATTTTAACCCACATTCAGAATGGGTGGCAAAGTTAAAAGAGGGGTTCCGCAAGGCAGCGTATTATGACCAGTACTGTTCCTGACATACATCAATGACTTTCCCAGAAGTGTTACTCATGATGAAAAAATCCTCTTCGCTGATGACAGCAGTATTATAGTCACTGAAAAAACAAGAGAACTCCTTGCTGAGAATGCAAATGAAACTCTCAAGGAAGTTTATGATTGGTCAATAAGTAATAAAGTGACATTGAACATAAAGAAAACTAATGCCATGGATTTCAGTTTGAAGAGGAAAAATGACAGTGTTAAATTAAATGTAGATGGCACTTCTATAGACTGTGTAACAAATGCAAAATTTCTAGGAATGAATATTGATTCTCAGTTGAAGTGGTGTGAACACACAAAGGAACTTGAAAACAGAATGTCATCAGTATGTTATGCCCTTATAATCCTATCATCAGTGTGTAGCATGCAGTGTCTTTTAGTTATGTATATTATTCATATGTACACTCAGTTCTTAACTATGACATTCTTTTTTGGGGAACAAATGCACAAAATATGAACACAGTTTTCAAACTCCAGAAAAGAGCCATAAGAATAATAACCAAAAACACTAGTCGAGCTCATTGTAAAGATCTGTTCAGAACACTGGGGATTTTAACTGCTCCATGTGAATACATTTACCAGTCAGTTGTACACATCAAAAATAATATTGGTAATTACTGCACAAACAGCTCTGTCCATGACCATGCAACAAGAGATAGACTCAAGTTACATTTACCAAGGAAAAAAAAAACATAAAACTCAAAACAGCGTTTCTACCAAGCAATAAAATTGTAGAATAAATTACCAAAAGAGATTAAAGAAATTGCAAAAATAAACTTATTTAAAAAGGCAGGTAAAAAGTACCTGTTATACAATACATTTTATACGTTGAAGGATTACTTAGCTAAAACAGAGTAGGGGTTTGCTAAAAGATGTTATACAAATAAATAATAATAATAATGATTATAAAATATCCAACATTCCACATAACACCTTTATGTTTTTTTTCCTTCTTTTTTTTCCTTTCTAGAAATACTTACTCCTAAGCTATGTATAGCACAGTACTAAAACCTCTTCTTCTTTCTGAGCTTAGCATCTCACTCATTATGGAGGGATGCTGACTCAGCTTTTCAGGATAGCAAATGGGAAGTTGCGGTACAGAAAATGGCCCAGAGATCACCAGTGTGTGTGTGTGTGTGTGTGTGTGTGTGTGTGTGTGTGTGTGTGTGTGTGTGCAATGAGTGAAGTATTATGAAACAATGAGTGTATAGTGTGTGCAGTGACTGATAGTGAGATATGAGTGAACAATGTGGCATTACATTATTTAGTAAGTTATTTGTAAAAAAAGTATTGTTTACCAGGAGTAAATCAAATGATTGTCTCTAACTAGAAGTCTATAAATATATGTGTATACGAATTAGCTTATTTTAAATAAACCTAAATTTGTAAGTACTTTGACATGTCCTACATCCTTGAAAAAATAGATCTGCGGATGAATATAGCTACTACTACTACTACTACTACTACTAAGTAATACCGCTCGCAGATACCACATCCTGTGCCAGTTGCCTTCCAGCAGGTGCGTAGCACTATATCGATTGTTTTCTCTGTAAAGGCACATTTTAAAAACGTCAATAAAAGTAGGGGGGGAGGAGGGGCGGTGTGCCACCGAGGTTATTCCCCAACGGGAGGGGAGGGGGAGGGGGAGCTTACAGGGTCACTTTGCCGTTTCATTCACCCTTGTTTCAATGTTGCATGCCTCCGTGATAACGCCACAAGAGGGCGTGAAACAGGAACATTGAAAAGCATAAGAACCCTGCTGCTTCTGATCACGTTCAGAATGGTTTTGAACGGTCCCTAGTGTCTCCACCCTGTACAAAAGAGTAAAAATTTCGGCCACGTTACACTTCAAAGGGGTGAGATGACGTCCAGTGGAATTGCTAACCCACACTATCCTAACAGAAGGGTTGAATTGTAAATTGGCAGGAGCCAATTCACGCAGTTTTGAGGAAGCCGAAAGGCACGCGATTAAGCTCACGCAGGCTGGCGTGAGGTCTGGAACAGGTCAGAGAAATAAGACTAGCAAAACAAGAGTAACTGGTAGAATACTTAACTTTAATCTACAATGGGTGAACATCTCTCGTTACTGTACAGGCTTCACAATAATAATTATCAAATGCTATGGCGCCTTGCTAGGTCGTAGCAAATGACGTAGCTGAAGGCTATGCTAACTATCGTCTCGGCAAATGAGAGCGTATTTGTCAATGTAGCATCGCTAGCATAGTCTGCTGTACAACTGGGACGAGTGCTAGGATCTGTCTCTAGACCTGCCGTGTGGCGGCGCTCGGTCTGCCATCACTGACAGTGGCGACACGCGGGTCCGTCGTATACTAGCGGACCGCCTAGCAAGTGCGGTGTCTGGCGGTGACACCACATGAATCGTTAGGGAGATGTCAGCAATATCAAAGACTGTCAAGAACACCTTCCTGGCACCCATCGCATTATAAACTTTCATTTTCGACCGCAAAATGCGTGGGAATCAACGTATACCACCCCCTGAGGCCTTTTTGTGTCGATTCTGAGTAGCGCTGCATCTGAAATGTTTTCCTCGGCCAGTCATAACCAAACTGCGTTATTTCAAAAAATGGCTCTGAGCACTATGGGACTCAACTGCTTTGGTCATAAGTCCCCTAGAACTTAGAACTACTTAAACCTAACTAACCTAAGGACAGCACACAACACCCAGCCATCACGAGGCAGAGAAAATCCCTGACCCCGCCGGGAATGGAACCCGGGAACCCGTGCGTGGGAAGCGAGAACGCTACCGCACGACCACGAGATGCGGGCACGTTATTTCAGCGATGGGTGTCGCGGTTCTGACCTCCACCGAAGAGGCGTTAAACGAAGGACTGAAATGTGAATGAGAGGGGCTGTGACGACTTTCCCATCGTGTGACGCGTCCACGGCGGCGTTAAGTGAAATTGTGGTGAAATTTCGTGCCAACTGGAGATCATTAGATCGTTAACCCACTGGCCTTCCATTCTTTCGCATGTGTCGACACCTTGCTGTCTGAAGCGTCTTCGAGCCAGAGGGTGGCGCATTTCAAGTTATGTATTGCAATGGAAGGAAATTACGGGTTTCGAAAAACTGATCCATTACTTCAGTTGCGCAGTGTAGAAAGGACCGAAGCTGAAATCTAACAGGTACTGATAGCGGGCTTAAGCCGGAATATGTTCAACCGAAGGTTTTACCTAGGACATTGAAAGGTATTGGACTGAGTTTACTCAGATTTTCTTCGAGCAGCTTAAGTCCAAAGCTCGATATAAAAACAAATCTTTGACCATACAAAACAATCCGTTGCATTGCTCGTTCTTTTATCTGAATTCTAAGTATACGAGTAATTGATAGTTGAGTTTGGTCAGTCTGCACAGTGAAAACACCATGACACAAGGAGAAGCAGGTTCGAGGTTCACTATGTTATATTTGTTATTTGTGGGTCGCCTAAAAAGTTGTACGACAGTGACGGATTATGAAACTTAAGACAAGACTCAGACTGGCAGATATTTATTTGTTCTAATGACTGACCCAAATAACAATAAAGTTAACAGGGAGCAAAGTTCTCTAAAACTCACATCACATTATAAAATCACGCTAATACCGCGGGGAGGTACCAATAGGTGGAGTAAGTTGCACCAAGATTTGCCCTCCTGTGCAGCTTGCGAAGTCAAAGTTAACTGTACAGCAAGAAGCCACAAATTACAAACAAATTAAGCAATAAAAGTGGCGTGGCAAAGTAAGAAAGTAACGAGCTGCACAGACTATAGATCAAATTACCGCAATTGCGACGCTTACATTCCTCTAAACAGTAGAGTGCGCCGATCAACACCAGTGGTCAAGAAGAACCCTCTGTACGTAACAGCCCAGAGCAGGGTGCCCAGAATGTCCCCTCTCCAATCTCTAATTTCAAAAAACTCTACATGGTGGGGTCGACTCACAGTTGTTACGAATGTGACTTACTTCACGAAAAAAATTAGGAACTCTGCAGAAACTTCCTACTCTTAGCGTACAAAATGCACATTATCAAACAGAAGGTTGTTACGAGCCTGGAGCAGTGTTCCCTCGTTTGGTCCGGCTTTTTGTGCCAAGCATGGTAGCAGGACGACTTGATTCAAATTGTTAACCAAAATTTTGGAGCAAAAGCAACCATCGTTCTCACGCCGGTCAGCCGGTGCCATGGCGTCTGGAACTTTGATGTACTTGCAGCAAATGTAAAAATGACAGACTTAGTTATTTTGTTAATGACAGGCACCAGTTTGCTATTTCTCTATCTACTGTAGAAGAGGTATCACAGATTGTAGCCAAAGCACTGAAAGCCTGCAAGTATAGGCTTTCCTACTATGATAAGAACATGACAGCCCAGTGTATTTTCAAAAGGCAAGATCCAGTTATTAGCCAACAGTGGGGTATAGGAGACCTGCTCTGTTTGTAACAAGTTTTACATCGGTCAGTCAGGCAGAGACATAGCAACTAGGCTGGCTGAGCATGAACGCAGCTGGAGGTTGCAGAATTCTGAGTACGCATTTGCTGAGCATGTACTGAGCGAAGTTCACAACTACCAGCCAGTGTCCCATGTACTTCGTTTAGCAAACAAAGGCCATAAACTCAGCCTGCTGAAAGGCATGGAAATTAACAAACAACTAACTCACAGTTCAGATGTAATCCTAAATGACCAGACAGCTCGACACTTCCCCTCTCTTAAACTTCATATAATCATCTGTGCTGTTCATTACTTCCCACACACTGTCTGTTACTACATATTCCCATATTCCTGTATTCATTAAGTTCTTTTATTTTATTGAAGTTGTCTATGTATTCAATATAGACTGTAGTTTCTATTGTTAAGGCTTTCTTCTAACTGGTACTTGTATTGCTGTCCATATTTAATACCTCTTGTAGTTGTCTCATCAAATATTGTTTATGTTTTACTTGGTTCATTCATTTATTGCAATTTGTTACATAGCCACAGTTTTGAATATAATATTAATGTTTTCCCTGTTTGCTCCTTTTGTATTTGTGTATTTTTCAGCCGTTTTACCTTTTAAAATTTAGATTGCATTTACTGTATGTTCCCTCAAACTCTCCTATTTTCCAGCATTTATTTATTTCTGTTTACCTTATTGATACTGCTTAAGTTCCTTTATGTATTCTGTAGTTACATTGATAATTGTTTCTCCTTTTGGTTTGTGTATCTCTCTCCATGTTTTATACCTTCTCAATTAGTCTTGTCAAGTACTAATTTTAGCCGGCCGGTGTGGCTGAGCGGTTCTAGGCGCTACAGTCTGGAAACGCGAGACCGCTCCGGTCGCAGGTTCGAATCCTGCCTCGGGCATGGATGTGTGTGATGTCCTTAGGTTAGTTAGGTTTAAGTAGTTCTAAGTTCTAGGGGACTGATGACCTCAGAAGTTAAGTCCCATAGTGCTCAGAACCATTTGAACCATTTTTTACTAATTTTATTTTATTTTATTGGTTTTGTTCATTAATGGCAACTTACGTAGGCATGCTGTTCCTGTTTTGTGTTAAAGTTTATTCCTGTCTACTCCATTTTTATTTATTTTCTGTTCAATTTTTTACTTTTTCATTGCATTACCACCAAATTCTCAAAGATGTTACATACTGTATGTTTCTGCTTCAGTGTAGATGTGTAAAATCTCTTTCAGTGTTGTTTACAAACATTTTAACTTCTTTGGTGTCAATTATTGAATGGTTGGCATGGTGGCACGGCGCTTCCGTCCACAGCCAAGTCCACGGCGCTGACTCTGTCCACAATAGTACGAATCTGGCAGTGGCCTTACTTCCGCGAAAATTGCCTGTTTACCACGGGAAGCATGTCTCTTCTAGTGAGACTCACTGACTGCCTTCCGCTGACAAAAGCATCAGGAGATAACACTGACAGTTGTAACCTCCCCACAAAAATTTTAAAGGAAATGACAATATTTAATAAAAATGGGAGCCATGCGTAACCTCCCTAGCAATTAAATATAATGACAACAAAAATGTGAGAATCGCAATCTGACCCAACTATAAGCTCCTCACAAAAAATGAAAGTCCATTCAGTGATAAGAAAATCTCAGTGATAATGAAAATTCAATTAAACCGAAATATCGGTCTTTGGCCCTGTGCAAATCAGAATTAAATTCTTACCTCATTGTATCTGCTAGTCAAATTTCTGCTCTTATTCTTGCGCACAGCTTGGAGGAACTGCATTGCAAATAATAATATTCCTTTTTTTTTGTAATTTAACTGAAATTTGTCTTTAAGGGAAGTGGAATGAAATCGTTAATTCAATTAAATAAATTTTTTTTTTTTGTAAAGTTGCTTTTGAAATCAAAATTATTATTGGGGCACTTGTTGGAAATTAATTACAATAAATAAACTTTACATTATCTGATGATTACCTTAATTAACAATATACCTCATTCAGCCTCTTGACCAGAATGCCATGTCGACGCTCGCCGACAGACTACATCACACAACCGCACTGGGCTGCTACTACTGACCGACTGCTCTGCATGACGATTACAACTGAACTGCTCTACATGACGACTACAAGCGAACTGCTCGCAACACTCGCGCGGTCAAGCGCAGACTAACTACGATTATAGGCTCTCTGGTCAAAGATTTTAACGTGCCTCACCATCGCTGCTATGTTACATACGTGTTTCATAACCCTCCACTGGGGGGGGGCAAAAATTTGGCAGCGATGGTGAGTCATTTGGACTTGCCATCGCAAGAAATTTTTACAATTTACAGAATATTCAAATTCAGTACATAAATTAAATGTTGTGCACATGCACCGAGTACAAAATATATCAGACAAAGACAGGATGTGAGTACAAAACATAGTAGCAAATCAGAAAAATGTATATACAAATTATTTGACAGAAAAAGTGCACAGGCACTGAAAAAAATTCTTTAGCATTTTCAGAACAAATAAACAGAATGGCAGAAAATCGTGTTGATAACTGACATGAGTGTACTCGCACTGGAGTTGAGAACATATTAGCAATTTACGAAATGTATATACAATTAGTAACAAATGACATAGGTGCATACGTACTGAAGTATTGAACATACAGAATGAGTACAAATCATATTGAAAATGCACAGGCACTGAAGTTCAGTAGAAAACATTTTAACACACAACATAAGTGCACATGCACTGTAGTTCAGAACATATCATTAAAAAATAATAAATAAAAAAAATGTATACACAATGTAAAAGACAAGAGTGCACATACTGTACTTGAGAACAAATCGAAAAAAAATGTCTTAGGCATTATTGCAATAAATAAACATAATGGCAAAAATCATATCGACAAGTGACATAAGTGTACTCGCACTGGAGTTCAGCGAATCAAAAAAAAAAATGTATAACCCATGAACATAAATAATGTTAGCAAAAAAATGATTTTCACTATGTGACAAGAATTAGGATAGGAAAGGGAAGGATTGCATCATGGTTGTAACACTTTAGATTGCACACAGCTGTTCTGAAAGTCCATATCTTTCCACAGAAGTACAACACCAAGTGACACAATTTGAAGTTCTTTTCCCATCAGAATTTATCAGTGTAGCCAAGACACTGAACTGTCGTACTAATGTTCCATGTTCTCATTTTGGCAGTACACTAGGTACACCAAACAGTGGGACCGTAATAACGTCTTCATCGCTCACGGTGGTGGACAGCATGTCGTGTCAACACCACGCTCTTACAAGGCACACCAACGTAGAATTAGTGCAAAACCAAAGATAGTGCTCCATGATCACTAGGATAGACAGGACAAATGGACATTGCAGTAATTCAGGGTAGTTAGCTCATGAGGTGAAGGACATTAAGTCACCTAATATTGACAATTACAGTCTTCATTAGTAGTTTGGGGCATTCATAGCCCAGTGATTGAACATTTCTGTACCAAGTATGTAGTATTACAGAAAAATGTTCATTAATTGTTTTACATAGAATCAGTAACCTTCTTTTCCTAGTTACAAAGCATTATTAAATAATCGCATTCCTTTTCAGTTTCAAAGTATGGCATAGTTAATTAATTATTTGTCATTTCAATAGTATTAATTATTAGCCTTTTCCTAATTACAAAGCATTATGAAACATCATATTCCTTTTCCAGTTACAGGGTATGGCATAGTCAATTAGTTAATTAATTATTTGTCATTCCAATATAGTAAGAATAATTAGCCTTTTCCTAATTACAAAACATTATGAAACAATCATATTCTTTCCCAATTATAAAGCATAACATAATTAATTCGTTATTTTCCAAGTGACATATTATTCATTGCTGATCAGCATTACTCAGAACTTTCTCAAAACTGGTATCACTATTTGGGACTGGTAATACATTCTTTTTTTTTGTGCTAGCAAAGCATTGCTTTTGGTAATTATAAGAGAAAGCAAGAAGAGAAAAAAAGAAAAAATATTGGTACTGGGTTGTTCCTGTAAATCAAAAATGTGTAACGTCATTCGTCATGAGTCAGCTGTAGCAAGGTTATGAAACAAGGCAGTATATGTGATCACATTTATAAATGATAAACACAAATGGGTAAAAAAAATGCAAGTACTAGAACAGGTATAATAAGTAACAGGTTTAGTATCATGAAAAGCTTCTCCTGGAAAAAATACAAAATGGATTATTGACCTGAAAGAAGAAACGCACACTATGCTGAAAAGTAGTGAACTTCGAATTAACAGGTAGTGAAATGTGTATAAACATGTGTTCCATAGCTGTCCTTTCCAAAACTTTCCAACATCCTACTATGCAATATAACACCTGCTGTCGAAACAAACTGCAACAAATACTTAAATAACTACATAGCATAAACACATAACTTCAACATTATCCTCGTCTGCAAAGAAAAAACTTCATTATTCATCACTTCATTATTCATAACTCCATCATTATCATCACCTGTAAAGAAAAACTTCATTATCCATAGTAGCACACTCTTCATCATTATTCATCATCACTCATTATCATCTGCAAAAAAATCACTTCATTACTCATTACACAACTATTCCTTATCTCTAGCATATTTCATCACTAAAACTAAGATGTGTAGTTCTGTCTGACAGCCTGCATCAATCGCCTTGTATTCTGAAAGAAAAAATTAGTTAAGACTGCTATTCTACGATGAGTATAGTATATTCTTGTTAATGCTTGTTAATCCTGATCCATTTACTCTTCCTCATAAAGTTATTGCACCTTCTTTCGTTTATTCCGTAGGTGAAATTCCCATTTCTGTTGAATTTATTTCTTACACGCATCATTTCTTTCTGAAATTGATGAACAGAGATTAACGTCTTGCATTTAAATCATATACCCACTAAATAATGACTGGTTTATGGTGACACAATTAACCATACAGCATAACATTACAGACAACGTAATATGTCAAAGACATTGACAGTGTTCAAAGCCAAAATGTACAGAGAATATCACAATGCAGCAGCAAAAAATGTAAAAGTCACGATGTTGAGATGTCATAAGGCCAAAAAATGTCAAAGTCGACTGGTGTGTGTTATATCTAAACTATTTCACAGTGCATATAGACAAAACTGGAATACAATCGTACATAAAAAAAATGGAAAATGTGCATGGTCTGATGTGTAACGACAAGAAAAGCGACCTGCTAACCTTACCTTGCCGGGCACTTGCCAAGAAAAAATACGATAATCATCAGTAATTAGTCAGGTGAAATAATTGCATTAGTAAATGGCATCATAGCATGTTACATCATAAAGTGATTTCATTCAATAAACGGTTTAATGTTTGAGATATGGTGATTGCCTTTCGATTTTCTGGTTCTCAAAGTTTCGACGTGTACAACATTGGGGTGAGGGATGCTGCGAATCCGATATGGACCTGCGTATAGAAGTTCAAATTTACTGCACTTACCTTTTAATTTGCTGGATAAATAGTGTGTACGTACTAATATTTTCTGTCCAACGTGAAAGTCGCGGCGTGTACAAACCTGTTTTTTCTGTCTTCTCCGGCGCTCTGCGGCACGTTTGATGTTGTTCAGCGCAATGTCAATTATTTCGTGGTGTCGTAAGCGACGAGATGTAGGAAAATTTACAAATTCTTTAATTTTGTTTGGTGGTTCAACGTTTTTCAGTATAACAGACGGAGATGGAATGGAATTAATTACATCTTGGAATGAGAGTATGTGTGTATCCCAATCAATATGTCTTTTGTGGCAGTATATTCGGCACAGCTTACCAATTTCTTTCATTAACCGTTCACAGGGGTTCGAAGAAGCGTGGTACATGGATATATAGATCGGAGAAATGTTTCTAGCTCGTAACATGCGTGTCCATATGCTACTACGAAATTGAGATCCATTGTCAGAAATTACTCTCATCACATGCCCTACATGAAATAGAAAATGTTTTACAAATGCTTTCGAAACAGTTTTAGCAGTAGCTTTGCGTAACGGAGTGAAGGTAACAAATTTTGAAGTGAGCTCAACAGCGACAAAGATGTAGCAAAAACCTCTGTTAGTTCTAGGAATCGGACCAAAAATGTCTACTGCGGCCATATGTCTTAATTTAACAGGTACAATGGGATATAAAGGAGGAATATGTGAAGTGGTGTCTGATTTAGCTTTCTGGCAAATTTTACAAGACGCTAAAACTCGTCGTATACGTTTCTCCATGTTGTTAAAATAACAGTTCTGTCTCAGTATAAGAAAACATTTTCGTGCTCCGTAATGTGCGTAACTTAAATGAGTGTACCAGATTAATTTGTTAACAAGTTCGTCAGGGATGCATAATAACCAATTGTTGTTGTCAGGGTGAGAGCGGCGAAACAGAATGTCATTGCGTACAGTGTAATGGTTTCTAATCGTAACATTATTCCTATCTTGCCAAAGCTGTTTAATTTCTTTCCACACATTGTCTTTATTTTGTTTTTGTGCTATGTCCTGTAATGACGACGAAATAAAGTTTTCAAATGCTACTTGCTGAATGTACATGACACTGAAATTTGTTTTGCAGAAGTTGGTTGCTACGTCTTGCTGATTGTTGCCGAGAGAACGCGATAGTGCGTCTGCTATAACATTTTGTGTGCCGGGAATGTGAACTATTGTAAAATTAAATTCCTGTAAATATAGTTTCCATCTACTTAATCTGTCGTGAGTGAATTTAGCCGAAAGTAAAAATTGTATCGCTCTGTGGTCTGTGTAAACTGTGGTATGTCTGCCATAAAGAAAATGTCTAAATCTCGTAAAAGCCCATACAACACATAATGTTTCCAGTTCTGTAACGGAATAATTTCGTTCAGCAGGTGACAAAATGCGGCTTGCAAATGCGATGTTTTTAATTACTATTGAACCATCTTCTTCAATTTCCTGGAAAATGTGTACGCCTAAAGCTGTGTTGGAACTGTCAGTGGCAATGGAAAAATTTCTGGTAAGACCTGGGTGCGATAAAAGTGGAGCATTCAACAAAGCATGTTTCAGGTTCACAAATTCAGAATGTGCTTGCTTATCCCAAGACCAAATAGTGTTTTTACCTGTCAGTTGACATAATCTAGGTGTGTCTAAAGCAGAGTGATGAATAAATTTACGAAAAAAATTAATTAAGCCCAAAAAACTGCGTAATTGCTTTTTTGTCGTAGGGACAGTAATGTCACGTAGAGCTTGAAGTTTTTCCGGATCAGGTGCAATGCCTTCCGCTGAAATTACGTGTCCAAGAAATTTTATAGAAGTTTTGCCAAAGTGCGATTTACTAAGATTAACTGTAAGTCCTTGTGCATGGAAAGTTTGTAACAGTTGTTCAAGAATCACATTGTGATCAGACCAGTTAGCTTCTGCGATAAGAATGTCGTCTACATACGTCGTAATTCTGTCCTTAAGTTCTGTCGGAAGTATTGTGTT
Organism: Schistocerca cancellata; assembly: GCF_023864275.1. Lineage (NCBI taxonomy): Eukaryota > Metazoa > Arthropoda > Insecta > Orthoptera > Acrididae > Schistocerca > Schistocerca cancellata. The sequence continues at coordinate 693,012,955 of NC_064628.1, forward strand.
CAAACCGCGAATAAAAGCTGCAGAAGAAATAGTTAAGCCGAATGGTAATTTACAAAATTGATAACAGTCGCCGAAACAGAGAAAAGCTGTATATTTTCTGCAATTTGGATGAAGTTGAATTTGCCAAAATCCCGATTTCAAATCTAATGTAGAATAAATAGCTGTACCATGAAATTTCTGTAAAAGTTCCTCTAGTGTCTGTGGTCGATCTGTTTCATTAATAATAATGTCATTAATGTGACGTGAATCAAGTACGAGGCGAAGTGAGCCATCTTTTTTCTTAACAATATGTAGCGGGTTTATGTACGGACTAACTGCTGGTTCTATAATTCCTTGATCAAGCATATCCTGCAATTCTTTTTTAACTTGTTCTCTGTGAATATATGGAATGGGATAATGCTTTGCTTTAAATGTGTCGTGCTGTTTCACTTGAAATTCATACATAAATCCGGACATAGTACCAGGAATGTTGTCAAAAACTGGAGCTTGTTGTAAAAGAATTTTGTATAGCTGCGTGCGTTCGTCGTCTGTAGTTGCACTGCTTTGTCTAACTTTATGGGAAATCATTTGCATTACGTCGTAGTCAACTTCGTCTGGAGTATTATAGTTATGTACGTACGTATTCGTGAACAATGTGGGATTACAGTCTATGTCACGTGTTGCGGAAATAACCTCTGTGCGGTTAATTGTTTGTTCTTCCGCAGATAATGAGTGCTGAAATTCTAAGGCAAGTTGTACGTTTTCATCCTTTAACATTAAATAAGAATTCTGAAAATCGATAACTGCGTCGTGTTGTACCAGAAAATTCGTACCTAAAATTACGTCTGTTGTCAATAAAGGAACAATCCAAAAATTAGAGTGGAAAGTATGACCTCCAATACAAAATGATAAATGCGTCTGTAATATAACGTCTACTCCTTTACTCGATACTGCTCCTTTCACTTTTGTTTTGCCTAATGGTAATGTTGGATAAGTATTCTCTTTGTTGCACTCGTTAAAAGTCTCCTCATTTATTACTGATATAGGTGATCCGGAATCAATTACTGCTGAGAATTTTGATGAACCAATTTTAATTTCGATGACAGGATGTGAAATAGTTTTCTGAACAAATGGTCTTTCCTGCAAGAGAGTGTCTCTGATATCGTCAAAAGTAATTACATTTTCGTGAACAACATTTTGCTTGTCAAACGTAGTGCTTGTGTTATTGGAAGATGCGATCTGTACATTATCTAGTCAGATTCTGTCTGACGTGTTACTATTATTAGGAGGATTCTGTGGCATTTCGACGATTTGAACTGTCCTATTACTTCTTCCAGACGTATTACGCTCTGGATGGTACCTACTGTCGGGTTCATTCATGAGAATATGTTCTTGTTGATTACTTTGTTGCTGGTAAGACCGACTGTTATTATATGTACGCTGATAATTGTGTTCATTATTTTCACGTCTGTCGTGATAGTCATTCCTATACGGTGTATTGCGATAGGAATTGAAATACTGCCTTCTTTGTACGTAGTTGTTTCCTTGCTGCCGTACGTTACTATTTATTGTATCAGGGACTATACGTGCTCGCGGCGGAACATTAAAGCCTGGTTGACCTTGTAGACTGCATTGTTGGTTACATATGCTAAGCGGCTGGTTTTGTTGCTGTAGTTGTGAAAAACCTCTATTGTTACTAAAATGTATCTCCTATTGCTGATAATTTTACACATACTGATGATTAAAATTTTGTCAGTTATTAAAATTACGCTGGTAGTTCTGGAGTGCCTAATGAAAATTGTCACTTTCGGTATAAACTTGTCAAATCCGGTTTTCTTTACATATTCTTAATTCTAAATAGAGCAATAGTTAAAGAGCGGTTTTGATAGATATAAAGGATAGTAGAAGAGAAGGCAGCAGTGCAGAAAACTAAAGATGAAACAGCACTACTACAGCTTGGGGCCCTATGCTCGCTACGGCACATATTCATTAAAGCGTAATGAATCCCCTGAGGTTAATTACGCACTGCAAATACTTTTCAGCTTTTGTGTTACAGGCAATGGCGGTAAAAATTCAGAAATAAATTGCTGTATCCATACTAATTCAAGTTTTTGCATTACACGAAATGTTGGTAAAAATTCAAGAGCAAATTGTCGTATCCAGTTCAAAGCTAGTTTCTGCGTTACTGGTAATAGCGGTGAAAGTACAAAAATAAATCGACGTATCCAGTTCAAATCGTGTACCTGTGCTTTGTCATTATTAAATTCCTTAGTTTTTCTTACGGATAAAAATTGCTCGTAATCAACGTTCCCGTCACTGAATTTGAGAACACGTTCAGGTTTGTGTGAGAATCTGTTTGTCTGTGTCTGTTCGAAATCTACGTTGTGTACTCTCTGTTGATTACCTAAATTACACGCGCTGCGCGAGTCTGACAAATGTTCGCAAAGTGGCGTCTGTTGTGGTATGTTATTAACTGAAATGTTTTTCATCTCTGTTACCTCTTGTTGTAAATTTGACAACTTCCTACGTAACGTGTTGTTAGATGAATCGATCTCATTAATTGTCTGCAGTAAATTCTGAAATTCTGGTGTTTGGTTAAAGGAAACCGGTGCAGTATCATCTGATTTATTATCATTAGCACTTTCGATAGCATCAATACGACTGGCCAATTCATCATATTTTTCAGTCAGTATTTTTGCCTGATCATCGGTTTTAGAATCGGACGCATTAATCTGTTTTTGCAACTTACGCGTAGTTTCGCTCAGTTTTTTAACATCAGCTTTGATGACATCGCAATCCTGTGTTAGTTCTAATTGTTCGAATCTGTCTGTCACTGTTTGAATATCTACTGTGTGTGTATCTGTTTTTGATTTAAGATTGGAAATTTCGTCACGTAATTCTGTGTTCGACTGTTTGATGGAATTAATTTCGTCGGACACTGTAGTAATATTATTGTCTACATACGTCTTCGCTTTCGCGAACATTTTATGTTTGTCTTCCTGTCTCTGTGCAGTGATTGTTTCCATGACTTGACAATTGACTTTATTTTGATCTTGAATAAATTTGCGGAAACGTGTATTACTGTTTTCTATGTGGTGATTAAAGCGTTCGTCAATCTGAGTATTTTGTTGTTCGAATTTCGCGTCGATCTTTTCATCCATTGTGCGCGAAAGTTCTGCTGTCATTGCTTTAAACTCGTCGCGTAATTGTGTAGCTTTTTCAGAGCATTGTTTAGCGACTCCGCTAATTTCGTCTCTGAGTGTTTCTGTTGCGGCTGTTTGCATTTCCCTTAATTCTTGCGCAACAGACTTAATTTCTTCGCTATTTTTACGTGAACAAGCCTCAATTTCCACGCGCAACTGTTCCTTAGTGTCATGGCACTGCGCGGCAACGGCTCTAATCTGTTCACTAAGTTCTTTGTGATTTTTGTCTTGGCTTTCATTCTGTTGTTTGAAATCTTCCCTAAATTGTAGCAGTATTGCCAAAATTGGATCCGAGCCTAAATTAGCATTTCTATTATCTGTGCTGTTTAATGGTAGATCTGAAATTGTTTCGCTTTCTGTAACCATTTGGTTATTCTGAGACTCACAAAAAGGTTTGCCAGTCAAATGTACACTGTTGGACACTATTTCGGAATTAAATGGATCTGTCGTACTTTCAGTATCCTGTTCATTTTCATTAGACAAATTTGTCTGTACGTTACTTGAATTTTCCAAATCGGGTATGTTAGGCTGGGCATCGCTCATTACAATAGAGCGTTCCGCATCATCGATTGTTGTCAAATCAACAGAAGACACAATCGAGTTCGTTCGTTCATCATTAAGACAAAAGTCATCATTAGTGGTTGGAATACACTGATTGTTAGTGAACGCACGATTATCATCATTACACTGCGCGTCACAAGTCCTATCGGTAAAGTTGTTTGAGTCGGTAATTTCATTCATAATACTTCGCGATACACTATTCACAGTCTTTCGCGGCATTTTCACAATAGTCACAAATATTCACAAAACAAATAAGCACAAATGCAAAAGGGCAACAAACAAATACAACAGAGCAACGAATTGCCGTTGACCTGTAGAAAGAAAGTCACAAGTTAATAAAAGCGTTGCGCCAAATCCTAATTATATCTAAGCAAATAAGAGCAAATATCTGACTGTTGTTCAAAAGACTCTCAACGAAATACGATCCTGGACTGGGTGTCGCCAAGTGTAACCTCCCCACAAAAATATTAAAGGAAATGACAATATTTAATAAAAATGGGAGCCATGCGTAACCTCCCTAGCAATTAAATATAATGACAACAAAAATGTGAGAATCGCAATCTGACCCAACTATAAGCTCCTCACAAAAAATGAAAGTCCATTCAGTGATAAGAAAATCTCAGTGATAATGAAAATTCAATTAAACCGAAATATTGGTCCTTGGCCCTGTGCAAATCAGAATTAAATTCTTACCTCATTGTATCTGCTAGTCAAATTTCTGCTCTTATTCTTGCGCACAGCTTGGAGGAACTGCATTGCAAATAATAATATTCCTTTTTTTTTTTTTTTTTGTAATTTAACTGAAATTTGTCTTTAAGGGAAGTGGAATGAAATCGTTAATTCAATTAAATAATTTTTTTTTTTTTGTAAAGTTGCTTTTGAAATCAAAATTATTATTGGGGCACTTGTTGGAAATTAATTACAATAAATAAACTTTACATTATCTGATGATTACCTTAATTAACAATATACCTCATTCAGCCTCTTGACCAGAATGCCATGTCGACGCTCGCCGACAGACTACATCACACAACCGCACTGGGCTGCTACTACTGACCGACTGCTCTGCATGACGATTACAACTGAACTGCTCTACATGACGACTACAAGCGAACTGCTCGCAACACTCGCGCGGTCAAGCGCAGACTAACTACGATTATAGGCTCTCTGGTCAAAGATTTTAACGTGCCTCACCATCGCTGCTATGTTACATACGTGTTTCACAGTGCACCGTCCCAGCGCGAAAAACCCACAATATTATTTGGTGATATGTGACAGTAGTGTCATAACTTGATGAATATCAGACGGGACAGCATTCAGTTTGTGTTGACATGTTACTTGTTCTTACAAGTAGTTTATCTGAAGCAAAACTGAAGCAGATAGTTGCTGTGAGTTCATATGGGTGGAGATTATACTTGACAACCAGGATAAATTAATAGCCGGTCCATTTAACCAAAGCACTGACTCAGGCTGTCTGGTAAACTTTGTGAAGCACCAAGAAACGGTAGAGGAAGCGAATTGAAACTTAATGGTTTGTGAGCTTGTGGGATGTTCTTTCATTCATTACAAAACTGAGACAAATTTACAAAGAACTTGGCAGCATGTAACACTTGTTAGTATGGCACTGCACAACCTCTGGCCTGGATGCATGTATTCACTTGGTTCGGAACGGTGTCAAAGCCGTTGTACCCCCTCTTGAGGCAAGCCGATCCGCAGCTATTCATATCTTTGATCCCTGAGATAGAAAAGCTTCCGTCCAGAAATCAGCACAATCTTAGAAAGCATCGGCCATGCGAAGATCAGCTTGCCCTTTTCCTATACGACGTCAGGCAAACTATGGATTAAGGGCAACAGGTGGATTCCATATTCACGACTTTCTGAAAATCGTTGGACACGATGCCCCACTGTAAACTGTTGATGATGTTATGAGCATACAGAATAGGTTTCCAGATATGTAAGTGGCTCGAAGACATTTTATGTGACAGAACCCAGTAAGTTGACGTGGATGTCGAGTGTTCAGAGACAAGGGTATCGTTGGACACGATGAGCCACTGCAAACGGTTAATGATGTTGCGAGCATACGGGATAGGTTTCCAGAGGTGTAAGCGGCTCGAAGGCTTCTTATGTAATGGAGTCCAGTACGTTGTCCTCGATTTTGAGTGTTCAGAGACTAGGGTATCGTCGGAGGTGCCCCAAGGGAAGTGTGATACGACCGTTATTATACTCTCTATATATTAAATGTTCTGACGGCCAGGGTGAGCTTCTATCTGTGGTGGTTTGCTGATAATGGTGTCGTCGTTGAGTGACTGTAGGAGCATACAAGATGATCTAGACAAAATTTCTGGTTAGTGTGATGAATGGAAGCTAGCTGTAAACGTAGAAACATGTAAGTTAAAGCAGATGAGTACGAAAAACAATCCTGTAACGCACGAATACAGCGTTAGTAGTGTGCTACTTTACAGTGACGTCGATCAATTACAGAGCGTAAAGCTGCAAACCGATATGATGAAAACACCCCGTAAGGATTGCAGTAGGAAAGATGAATGGTCGATTTCAGTTAATTAGGAAAATTTTACGAAAACATGATTCATATGTTTTGTATCCCGCCTAGAAGGCGGCGCGTGGGTCTGCTCCTTTAAACTGAAGGGTAGGCCGAATGTAGGAAGTTAGTAGGAGCAGGAAAAGGTGAAAATCTCTAGGTACTGCTCTTAGAAATGGTTTTACTATATCACAATATTAACTGAATACATAACTTTGTACTGAGGTGCGAAGCCTTAGACCCGTCGTAAGTAGTACATAGTCTCAATAATAAGCCAACACCCTCTGAGGTTGAAGCGATGTTTCCAGGCCGTGTGCTCTTGATGAAATGGGCTGAGTCCGGAGCGGAGCTCGTAGAGCTCTACAGCGCCGGCTAGAGGGCGCTGTCGTCGGTGTCTGTCGTAGTGCCAACTTAAGAACTTGCACCTACGCCGTGGCATCGTAACTATCGATACCACGTCATGTAAAGGAGACCCACTATGGGACACTTGTACGACCTATTCTAGAGTACTGCTCGAGTCTTTGGGATCCCCACAAGGTCAGATTGAAGGAAGACATCGAGCCAATTCAGAGGCGGGCTGCTAGGCTTGTTACAGGTTGGTTCGAGCAATATGCCAGTGTTACAGTGATGCTTCGAGGACTCAAATGGGAACCTCTGGAGTGAAGACGACGTTACTTTCGAGGATCACTATTGAGAAAATTTAGAACACCTGTGTTTGAATGTGACTGCAGAACGATTTTACTGCCACCATCGTACATTTCGTGTAAGGAAAACGAAGATCAGAGGAAGTAGTGCGCATACGGAGGCATAAAGACAGTCATTTTCCCCTCGCTCTGTTTGCAAGTGGAACAGGAGAGAAAATGGCTAGTAGTACTACGAAGTCCCCTCCGACACGCATCATATGGTGACTTGCGAAGTTGTTTGTAGATGTAAATATAGACACTGGCACTGAGACGGAGCTGATGTGCTGATGTTTGAGCTGGTCTCACACAAGTTCCACTGGGGACAGATTTGGGGGTCTTGCTGACCACTTCAATACCTCAACATCACGCAGATAGTTCATAGAGACATGTGCCATATGTTTACGAGCATTGTCCTGTTCAAAATGACACCACGATACTGTCGCAGGAAGAGGTAACACATGACGCAGGATGTACGTGACGTACCGTTGTGGCATCAGAGTTCCCTCAGTCACGACCTGCCATGACCAGTAGTCACACCTGACGACTACCCACATAATTAAGGCAGGAATAACAGCTCTGCGCGTCTTCAAAACGCTGCAAGAGCGGGATCTTCTTCGAGGTTGCCGCCACTCTCGCCAATGATGGTCATCCGGGATAGTGGAGAACCGTGATTTATCGCTGAACACAAAGCAACGACATTCATCAGTAGTCGATGTTTCTCATTCACTGCTCCACTCCAAACGCAGCCGTTATTATTCTGGTGTTAAAGGCAGCCTACGCTTGGGACAGTAAATCCCTAGTCTGGCCTTCGCTAGTCTCCGACAAATAGCGAGGGATGACATAACAATGCTGCAGGCGGGCCATTACTTGTTCTGAAAATGGAAACTCCTCACCGCACCCCTATCAGATTTAGTGGTAAGTTGACCCGTTGAACAGCCCGTCAAAAACAGAACACGGATCAAGTATGAAAACAGGAAGAAGGTGCACAGGACTATGGAAAAAGGAAGAAAAATATTAACACTGAACGGTCCAAACTCAATATGTGCAATACCGAGCAACGTCAACCGTAATCGTGTCGTGGTTGTGTGGTCAAGGTGTTCGACTGTGACGGGGAAGACCCATATTTTATTTTTTCCCCCCCCACAAAATTACGAACTTTCCGTCTGGTCACTGACGTGTCTGTTCGCTGTATTCAAATTTGTGTATGTGTCGTGGCGTAATGTCAGATTACTTGCGACGGTAATATATTCTTACCACATGACTCATATTCTGTAATGAATAGTGAGACCAGGCGAGATGTCCTCTCACGGAAATGAAAACAACAAACAAACGGGCGTGAACTGTGTTACAACGAAGGAGTTCAAGAGTCAAAACTTCCAAAAGGGTACGCAAGAGGCATAACATGTGGTATGTGTGTAGAACAAATAGGAGGTACGTACGTCTGGACGTCCTTTTGTTACACGTCGCTGTTGCAAACTGACATTACGCCACGACACATACGCACATTTGAATACAGCGAACAGACACGTCAGAGACCGTATGGGAAGTTAGCAATTTTGTGGAGAAAAAGGGGACCGTGTGAGATGGGAAACAGAGTGCCCCCGTAGCTGTCAAACACCATGAACACCAACCCCGACACGACTGCTGTTGACGTTGCTCGCCTATTAAGTTCGGGCCGTTCACTGTTTCTATTTTTCTTCTTTTTTCCACAGTTCAATGTATCTTCTTCCTATTTTCATGCTTGATCTCTGTTGACTTTTTGACGGGCTATCTATGGTCCAATTTACCACTAAATCTGAGGGGGGCACAGTGGGGTGTTTCCCTTATGAGATAGCGGCGCAGTTGCGAAGTGGTTACGATGTGCTTGGTGCACAATAACGCGACACTCCCTTGTGGTGGTCAGACGTGGTCGACGGAAACTTGACGATAAGTGTGCCTGGCCTTAAGTTCCCATGCTGTCTAATATCGGTCCACTATCACATCTGAATACCGCAAAATTCTGGATAATGCACGATTCGACCTGCCGATCAAATGGAGACCCAGAATGTGGCACATTTCATTTCATACGCTGCCAAATGCTGATAAAGCTCTCCCACACAAGTAATTGCGATCTCCGTGACATTTACGGTCATCGCTCAGTATCTATGGCTCTTCACGCTCCAGGGTGGAGAAAAATTGTGCCACGAAATTTTAACCCTGGATAGCGGATGCCAGCAGGAACCACGGAGGTTCGAGTCCTCCTTCGGGCGTGGGTGTGTGTGTGTTTGTCCTTAGGGTATAATTTAGGTTAAGTAGTGTGTAAGCTTAGGGACTGATGACCTTAACAGTTAAGTCCCATAAGATTTCACACACATTTGAACATTTGTTGTGAAGGTCGACAACGCCCCATTTTTAATCTACGGAAACTAGGCGCTACGCGCTTCGATTGGCCTTGGGATTGCCCTGTTGCCGTTCTTCGGTTGACGGGCAGCGCTATGGCTGTCGGTTGACACATACAAACGGCTACGCATGTGGTTGCAGCATGATAGGGCGCACGCACGTAACAGCCGTGCTGTGCGCGGATATTTAAATAAATTCTTCGACGGCCGCTAATTGGCAGAGGTGCTCGTAGGATATGGCCCGCGCGATCACCAGACCTCACGCCATCGGAGTATTTCCTGTGAGGATTCTTCAAGGCTCTAGTTCACCCACTAGGACGGGAACCACCTAGAAACGAAGAGGAATTAATGGATCACGTTCACCATGCCGCCAATCACATCAGGGCAATACCAGGAATCTTTGAAAGAGTTCGGCAACACAACGTTCGACGTTACCAAGCTTGTGACGCGTCAGAGGATCGTCAAAGGCCATTTTCAGGGCCAACACAATTTGTAAAAGACTTTCTGTACGTGAACTAACAGCTGTTGACGTGTTTGTTCCCGGTACGTTTTATATTGAAATTACAATGGATGTGTCGGAACCCCGGCGGATTCACCCCTAGGCCTCCAGAGTGGAAGGCTGGCGCGCTACCACCGAGCGTGCGGGCCGGCTTGGATACATCGCGATCTCCGGCAGGCAAAGCATTCGCGGTCATGCGTTGTCCAGAACATCCAGCAACAGTGCAATCCCGCGGCCAATCGGAGCCTGTGGCGCCGACTTTCCGTAGTTTAAAAATTGTGTGTTGTCGACCTCCACAACATTAGTAATTTTGGTTTCTACTGGCATTAGCTATCCAGGGTTAAAATTTCGTGACAATTTTTCTCCACCCTGTATATCCTACCACGTCTGCTAACAACAGTAAACACGAGCAACACTAATGTACTCTGGTGGCTGTCTTACCTTTCACATACAATTGTAACTCTAATCATTTACATATCCGTCGGTGTTGTGTGTGTGTACGAAGTTACATTGACGTCCGACCATGTTTTCTTGGTGCTTTCTTTTTTGTCAGGCAATGTTGTTGCTGAAATATACAAAACAAACTTGAGTCTCATTTCAAATAGGTAACCGCCATATATCGTTATAGCGGTAGTAACTTCAATCTACCCGGGATTTCTGGCGAAGATAATATGCTTAAAGTCTGTGAAGGGCATAAATCATCGTCCGAAATTGTACTAAAATCTTTCTCTGAAAATTATTTTCAGCAGTTGGTTAAGCAGTCCAATTTCAGTGTAAAAGACTGTCATAACATACTATACAGCGACAAATAACTCTGAGCTAATAAGGGGGCGTCGTGACGGACGTAGAGATAAGTGATAACAAGGTCGTTGCAGCGGGACTGAATGCTGTAGCATCCAAATCCGTCAAAATGCAACGCAAACGCAAAAAATCTTATAAAAATTTGCTTGATGCCTTCCTAAGAGACTCTCCATTCCTTTCAGACTAACTATGCAAGCGTAGACCACATGTGACTTAAATTCAGTGAACTAATATCGATGTCAATGGAGAGCTTTGTACCAAGTAAATTAATAAGAGACGGAACAGATCCCCCATGGTATACAAAAGAGGTCAGGACATTGTTGTTGAAGCAATGAAGAAAGCACGCCAAGTCTAGAAGAGTGCAATTTCCCCAAGAACTGCGATGTTTTACAGAAACTCGAAATATAACACGGTCTTCAATTCGAGATGCTTTTAACGGTTTCCACAACGGAACTCTGTCTCGAAATCTGGCAGAAAAACCAAAGAGATTCTGGTCGTAAGTTAAGTACACCAGCTGCAAGACACAACCAATACCGTTGCTGTGCGATAGCTGTGCTGTTGTTACTGATGACAGTGCCACTAAAGCAGAGTTACTAAACACGATTTTGCGAAGTTCTTTAATCAAAGAAAACGTAGCAAATATTCCAGAATTCTAATCAAGACTTGCTGCCAACAAGAGTGACTAGGAAGCAGATACCGTCTAGCGAAGCAACTCAAATCACTCAATAAAGGCCAGTCTTCCAGTTCAGACTTTATACCAACTAGGTTTCTTTCACAGTATGCTGATGTATTAGCTCCAAATTTACCAATTACACTCCTGGAAATTGAAATAAGAACACCGTGAATTCATTGTCCCAGGAAGGGGAAACTTTATTGACACATTCCTGGGGTCAGATACATCACATGATCACACTGACAGAACCACAGGCACATAGACACAGGCAACAGAGCATGCACAATGTCGGCACTAGTACAATGTATATCCACCTTTCGCAGCAATGCAGGCTGCTATTCTCCCATGGAGACGATCGTAGAGATGCTGGATGTAGTCCTGTGGAACGGCTTGCCATGCCATTTCCACCTGGCGCCTCAGTTGGACCAGCGTTCGTGCTGGACGTGCAGACCGCGTGAGACGACGCTTCATCCAGTCCCAAACATGCTCAATGGGGGACAGATCCGGAGATCTTGCTGGCCAGGGTAGTTGACTTACATCTTCTAGAGCACGTTGGGTGGCACGGGATACATGCGGACGTGCATTGTCCTGTTGGAACAGCAAGTTCCCTTGCCGGTCTAGGAATGGTAGAACGATGGGTTCGATGACGGTTTGGATGTACCGTGCACTATTCAGTGTCCCCTCGACGATCACCAGTGGTGTACGGCCAGTGTAGGAGATCGCTCCCCACACCATGATGCCGGGTGTTGGCCCTGTGTGCCTCGGTCGTATGCAGTCCTGATTGTGGCGCTCACCTGCACGGCGCCAAACACGCATACGACCATCATTGGCACCAAGGCAGAAGCGACTCTCATCGCTGAAGACGACACGTCTCCATTCGTCCCTCCATTCACGCCTGTCGCGACACCACTGGAGGCGGGCTGCACGATGTTGGGGCGTGAGCGGAAGACGGCCTAACGGTGTGCGGGACCGGAGCCCAGCTTCATGGATACGGTTGCGAATGGTCCTCGCCGATACCCCAGGAGCAACAGTGTCCCTAATTTGCTGGGAAGTGGCGGTGCGGTCCCCTACGGCACTGCGTAGGATCCTACGGTCTTGGCGTGCATCCGTGCGTCGCTGCGGTCCGGTCCCAGGTCGACGGGCACGTGCACCTTCCGCCGACCACTGGCGACAACATCGATGTACTGTGGAGACCTCATGCCCCACGTGTTGAGCAATTCGGCGGTACGTCCACCCGGCCTCCCGCATGCCCACTATACGCCCTCGCTCAAAGTCCGTCAACTGCACATACGGTTCACGTCCACGCTGTCGCGGCATGCTACCAGTGTTAAAGACTGCGATGGAGCTCCGTATGCCACGGCAAACTGGCTGACACTGACGGCGGCGGTGCACAAATGCTGCGCAGCTAGCGCCATTCGACGGCCAACAGCGCGGTTGCTGGTGTGTCCGCTGTGCCGTGCGTGTGATCATTGCTTGTACAGCCCTCTCGCAGTGTCCGGAGCAAGTATGGTGGGTCTGACACACCGGTGTCAATGTGTTCTTTTTTCCATTTCCAGGAGTGTATTTACAACTGCACACTCGATAAAAGAGCCATACCTTAGGATTGGAAAGAAACAAAATAGAAGTGATCCGCAAAACTAGAGACCCATATTAATAACATCAATTTGCAGTAGAATTTTGGACATATGCTGTGTGCGAACATTAGGGATTACCTAGAAGAAAATGATCTAGTGACACATAGTCAGCAGGGACTCAGAAAATAACGTTCTCGTGAAACACATTCACATGAAGTAATGAAAACTATCGACAGGGGATCTCAAATTGAGTCCATATTTCTAGATTTTCAGAAAGCTTTTGACACCATTCCTCACAAGTGGCGTATAATCAACAATTCGTATTAACTGATGGAAAATCGAGTGAAACACCGATAATGTCTAGCGTTCCCCATGGAAATGTTATAGGCTCACTGCTGTTCCTGATCCATATAAACCATTTAGAAAACAATCTGAGCAGCCCTCTTAAATCGTTTGCAGATGAGACTTTCGTTTATCGTCTAGTAAAGTCAGCAGAAGATTACAACTAGTTAAAAAGCGATTTGGGCGAGATATCTACTTGATGTAAAAAGTGGTAACTGACTCTAAGCAATGGAAAGTGTGTAGTTATCCACATGAGTACTGAAAGGATTCCGTGAAATTTCTGTCACACGTTAAATCACACAGTTTTAAAGGCTGCTGAGTCACTTAATTGCGGGTAATACAATTACGAACAACTGAAGTTGGAACCATCATAATGAAAATTTTGTGGGGAAGGTGTTTTATTGGAAAATACTTGGAAGACGCAACAAATCTACCAAAAAAAAAAAAAAAAACTGCTCACACTACGCTTGTCCGTCCTCTTATGGAGGTACTGTACGATATGGGATCCATACCAGATAGGACTGAAAACAAACTGTTCATCCTACCTATTAATTAATTTATTATGTCCATTATAATTATCCGGGCTGTTATGCCGTGGTCGGTTGATGAATTTTGTCTCAATTCCCAACGTTTCGTCTCCAACTGCGGGAGACATCTTTATTACCGATATACAGCAGCTCCCTAGAAACGAAAGCAAAATATAATTCCTAATTGTTTAGATTAAGTATCGTTCTGTAATTTTATTTAGCAACCATTGTCTGAGGAATAATATTTTCCAACTGATTCACTAATTACTGAGATAATATGAGGGCTGTTCGGAAAGTAAGCTCCGATCGGTCTCTAAATGAAAACCACAGCGCAAATCAAAAGTTAGCCACACCTTCCAGCTACCTCTCTAAATAGTCGCCGCTCCGACTTAGACATTTGTCGTGTCGTTGTACAAATTTTCCAGTACCCTCGTCACAGAAAGCAGGCGCCTGTGCTTTCCGCCAGTTCTCTACACTGGTCTGCCTTTCGTTGTTTGTGCCAAAAAGTTGTCTTCGTAGCCAGCGGTACACGTGAGCAGAGATGAACAACGGAGGGAGCCAAATAAGGGCTGTATTGTGGGCGATCAAACACTTCCCATCGAAAACGCTGCAGGAGCGTCTTCATTGCCTCTGCAGAATGCGGCTGAAAATTGTCTTGAAGAAAGAAAAGCATGATATTTACGTTATGTGGGCTGCATAGCTACAGGCGAAATCTCTCACCAGATCCACATACTTGGCGGGAGACGCTGTTGTTTTAGGCATTTCTACATCAACACTTTGCACTCTGAACTGAAAAGAGCGACGTGAAGCGATCGACAGGCACACTAAAGACACTGGCCAACACATCTGTGCAAAGTTCTATCGGATTTTCATAGTGGTTTCCATTTCGCGCCAAATCGGACCATACTTTCCGAATTATAGTGTCATAAGTGGCCCATGTCCTTTGGCACAGAGCTGGCATCCATGACTCCATGACGCTGCACCAATGCAAGTGCCCTCTCTTCCACTCATTATGGTGTCCTTTGACATGGTGGAGGACAACACATGCATCTGAACACAGATTCAACTCGCGACCTTAGCTTACAATTATTTATATCATTAATTTCTATGACGATCCTTCTGTCTTTTCCTTGTAGGTAAATTTGCAGCTCCTCTAGAATACCTTGCAAACTATTTTATTTAAATTGTGTCACTACCATTCCTCCTGTACAATGATGTGTACTGATCCACCCCCTATTTTATCTTTTTCATAATCTGCAATGTGCCTGAAATGAGCACAGCGATAAACGACATGGTCCACCGTTTTAGTTTCTCCATAGTCATGTTCAAAATTAAGACGTTTTCCTACTGGCACTTAATCGTCAGATGTAGAAATTATTCCGGGCGTGCCTCAGGGAAGTGGGCTGGGACCCTTGGTTTTCATGTTGCATAATAATGATCTTGCGAACAATACTGACAGTAACAGACTTTTCGCAGATGACTGAGTTATCTATAATGAAGTACTGTCTGAAAGAAGTTGCATAAATATTCAGTCGGATCTTGATAAGATTTCAAAATGGTGCAGAGACTGGGAACTTGCTTTAAATGGTATCCTATAACTATAATATCAATGAACCACTGTTGGGATCGGCCAACTCATACAAATACCTGGATGGAACACTCTCTAAGCATATGAAATGGAGTGATCACATAGGCGCAGTCGCGGATAAAGCAGGTGGTAGATTTCAGTTAATTGGTAGAATACTGGGGAAGTGCCAGCAGTCTACAAATGAGATTGCTAACAAATCACTCTTGCGGTTGGTTCTACAATTCTACTCAAGTGTGTGGAACCTGTACCAAATAGGACTAACAGGGGATATTGAACTTATACAGAGAAGGGCAGCTCGAATTGTCACAGATTTGTTTGACCCTGGGAGAGTATCACAGAAATGCTGAAGTAGCCGAACTGGCAGACTCTTGAAGATAGATGTAAACTATGCCGAGAAAGTCTGCTAACAAAGTTTCAAGAATCAGCTTTAAACGATTTCTCTAGGGATATACTACAACCCCCTAAGTGTCGCTCACATAGGGATCGTGAGGACAAGACAGAATAATTACAAAACACACAGAGGCATTCAATCAATCATTCTTGCCCCGCTCCATACGTGAATGGAATGGGAAGAAACCCTAATAAGTGGTACAATGGAACGCAACCTCTGCCATGCACTTCACGGTGTTTGCAAGGTATAGATGTAGATGCATATAGATTTAATGTCATACCTATTACGTCATTTCAAGGAGTGTTTGGATCGCTGGAGATATTTATTCCTTACTTGTTGGAGTAGGGTTAATAACGAATAAAAAAATATTAGTGCGGGTGAGGTACTACAATCAGCATGGTGAACGCATTATTGTGGCCAAGATAGACACGAAGCCCACGTCTACTACAGTAGTACAAGTTTATATGCCAACCAGCTCCGCAGACGACGAAGAGATTGATGAAATGTAAGATGAGATAAAAGAAATTATTCAGATAGTGAAGGAAGACGAAAATTTAATAGCCATGGATGACTGGAATTCGACAGTAGGAAATGGAAGAGAAGGAAAAGTAGTAGGTAAATAAGAAATGGGGGTAAGAAATGAAAGAGGAAGCCGCCTGGTAGAATTTTGCACAGAGCATAACTTAATCATAGCTAACACTTGGTTCAAGAATCATGAAAGAAGATTGTAAACATGGAAGAGGCCTGGATATACTAGAAGGTTTCAGGTAGATTATATAATGGGTAAATAGAGATTTAGGAACCAGGTTTTAAATTGTAAGACATTTCCAGGCGCAGATGTGGACTGACCACAATCTATTGGTTATGAACTGTAGATTAAAAATGAAGAAACTACAAAAAGGTGGGACTTTAAGGAGAAGTGACCTGGATAAACTGGCTAAAGCAGAGGTTGTAGAGAGTTTCAGGGAGAGCATAAGGCAATGATTGACAGGAATGGGGGAAATAAATACAGTAGAAGAAGATTGGGTAGCTTTGAGGGATGAAATAGTGAAGGCAGCAGAGGATCAAGTAGGTAAAAAGACAAGGGCTAGTAGAAACTAGGTAACAGAAGAAACTGGGTAACAGAAGAAATGTTGAATTTAAATGATGAAAGGAGAAAATATAAAAATGAAGTAAATCAAGCAGGGAAAAAGGAACACAAATCTCTCAAAAATGAGATCGACAGGAAGTGCAAAATGGCTAAGCAGGGATGGCTAGAGGACAAATGTAAGAATGTAGAGGCATATCTCACTAGAAGTAAGATAGATACTGCCTACAGGAAAATTGAAGAGACCTTTGGAGAAAAGAGAACCATTTGTATGAATATCAAGAGCTCAGATGGAAACCCAGTTCTAAGCAAAGAAGGGAAAGCAGAAAGGTGGAAGGAGTATATAGAGGGTCTATATAAGGGCGATGTAGTTGAGGAGAGTGTTATAGAAATGGAAGAGGTGGTAGATGAAGATGAAATGGGACATATGATACTGCGTGAAGAGTCTGACAGAGCACTGAAAGATCTAAGTCGACACAAGGCGCCGGGAGTAGACAACATTCCATTAGAACTACTGACAGCCTCGGGAGAGCCAGCCCTGACAAAACTCTGCCATCTGGTGAGCAAGATGTATGAGACAGGTGAAATACCCTCAGACATCAATAAGATTATAATAATTCCAATCCCAAAGAAAGCAGGTGTCGACAGATGTGAAAATTACCGAACTATCAGTTTAATAAGTCACGCCTACAAAATACTCATGCGAATTATTTGCAGACGAATGGAAAAACTGGTAGAAGCCGACCTTGGGGAAGATCAGTTTGGATTCCGTAGAAATATTAGAACACGTGAGGCAATACTGACCCTACGGCTTATCTTAGTAGATAGATTAAGGAAAGGCAAACCTACGTTTCTAGCAGCTGTAGACTTAGAGAAAGCTTTTGACAATATTGACTGGAGTACTCTGTTTCAAGAACTGATGGTGGCAGGGGTAAAATACAGGGAGCGAAAGGCTATTTACAATTTTTACAGAAACCAGATGGCAGTTATAAGAGTCGAGGGGCGTGAAAGGGAAGCAGTGGTTCGGAAGGGAGTGAGACAGGGTTGTAGCCTATCCCCGATGTTATTCAATCTGTATATTGAGAAAGTAGTAAAGAAAACAAAAGAAAAATTCGGAGTAGGTATTAAAATCCATGGAGAAGAAATAAAAACTTTGAGGTTCGCCGATGACATTGTAATTCTGTCAGAGACAGCAAAGGACTTGGAAGCGCTGTTGAACGGAATGGACAGTGACTTGAAAGGAGGGTATAAGATGAACATCAACAAAAGCAAAACGAGGATAATGGAATGTAGTCGAATTAAGTCGGGTGATGCTGAGGGAATTAGATTAGGAAATGACACGCTTAAAGTAGTAGATGAGTTTTGCTATTTGGAGAGCAAAATAAATGATGATGGCCGAAGTAGAGAGAATATAAAATGTAGACTGGCAATGGAAAGGAAAGCGTTTCTGAAGAAGAGAAATTTGTTAACATCGAGTATAGATGTAAGTGTCAGGAAGTCGTTTCTGAAAGTATTTGTATGGAGTGTAGCCATGTATGGAAGTGAAACATGCACGATAAACAGTTTGGACAAGAAGAGAATAGAAGCTTTCGAAATGTGGTGCTACAGAAGAATGCTGAAGATTAGATGGGTAGATCACATAACTAATGAGGAGGTATTGAATAGGATTGGGGAGAAGAGGAGTTTGTGGCACAACTTGACTAGAAGAAGGGATCGGTTGGTAGGACATGTTCGGAGGCATCAAGGGTTCACCAATTTAGTATTGGAGGGCAGCGTGGAGGGTAAAAATCGTAGGGGGCGACCAAGAGAAGAATACGCTAAGCAGATTCAGAAGGATGTAAGTTGCAGTAGGTACTGGGAGATGAAGAAGATTACACAGGATAGAGTAGCATGAAGAGCTGCATCAAACCAGTCTCTGGATTGAGGATCACAACAACAACAACATTTGACACAGCCATTTTCAGGGGAAGAACATATACACTCCTGGAAATTGAAATAAGAACACCGTGAATTCATTGTCCCAGGAAGGGGAAACTTTATTGACACATTCCTGGGGTCAGATACATCACATGTTCACACTGACAGAACCACAGGCACATAGACACAGGCAACAGAGCATGCACAATGTCGGCACTAGTACAGTGTATATCCACCTTTCACAGCAATGCAGGCTGCTATTCTCCCATGGAGACGATCGTAGAGATGCTGGATGTAGTCCTGTGGAACGGCTTGCCATGCCATTTCCACCTGGCGCCTCAGTTGGACCAGCGTTCGTGCTGGACGTGCAGACCGCGTGAGACGACGCTTCATCCAGTCCCAAACATGCTCAATGGGGGACAGATCCGGAGATCTTGCTGGCCAGGGTAGTTGACTTACACCTTCTAGAGCACGTTGGGTGGCACGGGATACATGCGGACGTGCATTGTCCTGTTGGAACAGCAAGTTCCCTTGCCGGTCTAGGAATGGTAGAACGATGGGTTCGATGACGGTTTGGATGTACCGTGCACTATTCAGTGTCCCCTCGACGATCACCAGTGGTGTAGGGCCAGTGTAGGAGATCGCTCCCCACACCATGATGCCGGGTGTTGGCCCTGTGTGCCTCGGTCGTATGCAGTCCTGATTGTGGCGCTCACCTGCACGGCGCCAAACACGCATACGACCATCATTGGCACCAAGGCAGAAGTGACTCTCATCGCTGAAGACGACACGTCTCCATTCGTCCCTCCATTCACGCCTGTCGCGACACCACTGGAGGCGAGCTGCACGATGTTGGGGCGTGAGCGGAAGACGGCCTAACGGTGTGCGGGACCGTAGCCCAGCTTCATGGAGACGGTTGCGAATGGTCCTCGCCGATACCCCAGGAGCAACAGTGTCCCTAATTTGCTGGGAAGTGGCGGTGCGGTCCTCTACGGCACTGCGTAGGATGCTACGGTCTTGGCGTGCATCCGTGCGTCGCTGCGGTCCGGTTCCAGGTCGACGGGCACGTGCACCTTCCGCCGACCACTGGCGACAACATCGATGTACTGTGGAGACCTCACGCCCCACGTGTTGAGCAATTCGGCGGTACGTCCACCCGGCCTCCCGCATGCCCACTATACGCCCTCGCTCAAAGTCCGTCAACTGCACATACGGTTCACGTCCACGCTGTCGCGGCATGCTACCAGTGTTAAAGACTGCGATGGAGCTCCGTATGCCACGGCAAACTGGCTGACACTGACGGCGGCGGTGCACAAATGCTGCGCAGCTAGCGCCATTCGACGGCCAACACCGCGGTTCCTGGTGTGTCCGCTGTGCCGTGCGTGTGATCATTGCTTGTACAGCCCTCTCGCAGTGTCCGGAGCAAGTATGGTGGGTCTGACACACCGGTGTCAATGTGTTCTTTTTTCCATTTCCAGGAGTGTAATTGACCCTTTCATCTTGGAAGAAAGTCCAAGTATGCCACAAAGAACTTGGCCTATACGTTTCTACGTTGTGTCCGTGGAGATGATTGTGCCGCACCTCACTCTATATTAAAATTTCTTGAGCGATTTAGATAAGAAACATACTTTATGGTGCAAAATGGCTGCATTTTCATTCATGGAAAGAGTTTTCTTTATTAATAAACTGGTTGACAAACCCAGCATTGCCCGGGTATTCATTTTGCCAATTTTCTATGAGAAACGAAAACAGAAACTGGACTGTGTAGATTTCATTTGGATGTGCCCGAGCCGGCCTGAGTGGTCGCGCGGTTCTAGGCGCTACATTCTGGAACCGCGAGACCGCTACGGTCGCAGGTTCGAATCCTGCCTCGGGTATGGATGTGTGTGATGTCCTTAGGTTAGTTAGGTTTAAGTAGTTCTAAGTTCTAGGGGACTGATGACCTCAGAAGTTGAGTCCCATAGTGATCAGAGCCATTTGAACTATTTGATGTGCTCGTGACAACACCTTTGATATTATGAATGCGTCGTATAAAGAAATTTGCTTAGAGTACAGATGTATAAGTACAATATCCAGATTAAGAAACATGATCCCGGGCAGTTTCTGTACGCTGGGCATTGCTGCTTCGCGTGTCTACAACGCGATTTTGTAAACGTCTCTATGGCAACGCCTCTTCGTAACTCTGTAGACGGCTATCGTTCTCGCCTACAGCCGTTTGCGCTTCGCAGTTGAAAACTGTCAGAAGCGCTGCCAGGTGTCAGGAATTTCATTAAGTTGACTTGGTTGAACTAGTGTCTTAGTAGTACAGAATAAATAAATATTAAAACTTTGTGCATGATGCGGCATTTTTTCACGTATCTCAGTGTTTATGGAATCACTTCTCTTGAACTATGTGTCCTACAATGATATGTTTGTGTAGTTACAAAAAAATGGTTCAAATGGCTCTGAGCACTATGGGACTTAACTGCTGAGGTCATCAGTCCCCTAGAACTTAGAACTACTTAAACCTAACTAACCTAAGGACACCACACACATCCATGCCCAAAGCAGGATTCGAACCTGCGACCGTAGCGGTCGCGCGGTTCCAAACTGTAGCGCCTAGAACCGGCCGGCTGTGTAGTTACATTCAGCGGCATATTTGGATACTGTCAGCGAAATATGTTGGTAATAGAGTCAGTCGCACACAAGTAATAAATTTAAAAGCCAAGCACGCTGCCACAGTTTTTTACACATCTCAGTCTTTATGACGTCATTTCTCCTAATCTATGTGTCATACAATGATATAATTTTCTAGGTACATTCAGCGGCATACGTGAATAATATCCACAAAACGTATAGCGAATAAAGTCAGTAGAAAAGAAATAATAAATTTAAATGTAATGCACAATGCGGCAATTTTTCATGCACCAGTGTTAATGACGTCACGTCTACTGAACTGTGTGTGGTACCATAATATACCTTTGTAGGTGCATTGAACTCCATATGTCGATACTTCTTTCGAAATTTATTGGGCATACAGTTCGTAGCACACAAGTAATACATTTAAACGTCCCACATGACGCGGCAGTTTTTCAAGTTTTTCACGCATCTCATTCTTTAATGACGTAATATGATAGGGAGCTCGTTCTAAACTCCGCCGGTTATTGGTGCCTCACAGTAATAGAGATATATATCAAGTATGGTTTAAATCGGTCAGGTGGTTTAGGAGGAGATGTGGAATACACACACACACACACACACACACACACACACACACACACACACACACACACATTTTTATAATATGTATGGATATTTCGTATGTAGTTCGTAACCTTAGCATCTCCCTGCCATAAGCAGCCACTTAAACTGGGTGTTTGTCATTTTTTTTGTAATGACTCTGGCCTTTGGCCTACTATTTTAGACTGGGTTATTTTTTAGTGTCTTTCTAGGTGGTTGGCGTTTCCTTTTTTGTCTCTATGGTCGGCCAACCATTGTCACACTCTATGTTATTTTAATTCCTTTTGTCTGGTCTCAGTCTACGTCTTTCTTGTCCTATGTCGTCTGTTGTCATGTCCATTGTTCGTTTTTATTCCGTGTGAGTGTTTGAAGTTTTGGAAAAAGGGACCGATGACCGTAGCAGTCTGGTCCCTTTAATCCCACAACCCAACCAACCATAAGCATCTTATCACTTTCTGTACTTATGTATCGTAAACAAAGACCTTAGTCATCTGTCTGCACTCTGAAGATGACGAATGGTGTTCGCTTCTCGAGGTGTTACATGTCCACCACCACTACTCTGCAACTGTTATTCTACCAGCGTACTCCTGGGGTCTTCTACCTCTTAGCTGTTACTTGGATTCGCCGGACAGGATAATCTTTCCTCATTTCCTCGACACTTAATCGTTGGTAAACAGTGTCCGTGTGGCGTCACCTCTTCCGACAGGCTCGCCCTAGTTTATGCTCTTGCTTGCGCCTCGTGGGTTTACCTTCTTTCAAAACACGCTTCAAGGCAGGTAACTTCCATCGAGTCCTCGTCGTTTCCTTGACCCGTCCTAGGATTCCTGATGTGATCAGACGCCACACATACAGAAGCTATTCATGAATTTATTTGCACAGACATTATTCCTTCTGAATTATTTTGACTTGTCCATACATTTCATCTCTCACTGAATTTCCAGACAATAGTTTTCAGCATTCCCTCTTACCTTTTTTTAAATATAACTTTTTGCAACTAAATTTTCAAAAATAAAGACAGAAACACATTAGGTAACACACATATACAGAAAGGATAAATAGCTAAACTCTCAATAATAATATTATGCATTACAGATACTTATATTTACAGCATCTTGAGATGGGACTTGTCCGGATGTCAGGAACAAATGCAAATAGGCAGTAGCTATCACCAGAATCTGTTTTGCAACAAGCATATTAATTAACATGGAACAGTGCTACAACAGGAAACTTATTACTGAGAAACTATTTATGGGGGGTGTTGTGGATTGGCAAGAGAGTCAACCCACTATGAGAGGAAGCCGAAAGGCACGCGTTTTAGCTCACGCAGGCTGGCGTGACGTCTGGAACAGGTCAAGGAAATGAGACAAGCAAAAAAAGGACGTAGCTGTGGAATACTTAACTTTAATCCATAATTGGTGAACGTCGCTCTTGACGGTACATGTTTTACAGCATCAATAGTAACTGGTAATGGCGCCTTGCTAGGTCGTAGCAAATGACGTAGCTGAAGTCTATGCTAACTATCGTCTCGGCAAATGAGAGCGTAATTTGTCAGTGAACCATCGCTAGCAAAGTCGTCTGTACAACTGGGGCGAGTGCTAGGACGTCTCTCTAGACCTGCCGTGTGGCGGCGCTCGGTCTGCAATCACTGATAGTGGCGACACGCGGGTCCGACGTATACTAACGTACCGCGGGCGATTTAAAGCCTACCACCTAGCAAGTGTGGTGTCTGGCGGTGACACCACAGGGGGAATAGTTTAAACCTACGTGTTGCATTTCACAGCCCAGATGATTATTATTGTCGTCGTCTTCGGTCTAAAGACGGGAATTTTATTCCCCGTCTTTCCCTCCACTAGAAAATGGACGAAGCATTTCCTGACGCCTCAGCACGTGTCCTACTAACCAGTAGCTCCTTTTAACCAAGTTCTGCTTAAATTTTTTTTTCTCTGCGTTTCGACAAGTACCTCTTCATTAGTTATGCGACTGTTCTATCTAATCTTCAAAATTCTTCTGTAACATCAAATTTCAAAAACTTATCTTCTCTTCTTGTCTGTAACATTTCACTGTCGTACAGGGCTACACTCCAAACAACTACTTTCAGGAGAGGGTTCGTAATGATTAAATTTATATTCGATGTTAACATACTTCTCTTTTTGAGAAAAGCTTCGCCGGCCGGAGTGGCCGTGCGGTTCTGGGCGCTACAGTCTGGGACCGAGCGACCACTACGGTCGCAGGTTCGAATCCTGCCTCGGGCATGGATGTGTGTGATGACTTTAGGTTAGTTAGGTTTAATTAGTTCTGAGTTCTAGGCGACTGATGACCTCAGAAGTTAAGTCGCATACTGCTCAGAGCCATTTGAATCATTTTTAGAAAAGCTTCTTTTGCTGTTGCCAGTCTGCGTTTAACCTATGCAGTCACACTAATGTGACTACCTATCAAAAGCCCGAATAGCCACCTTATGAAGCGCAGACCGCTGTGAGTTGTGCAGGAAGAGTCACTGAGGTTCTAGAAGGTACTGTGCTGTCCCCTGGTAATTCGATAAACATTGAATGAAATACAGTGTAAAGCGTTGAGGTAAAAAAGGGTGTGACGACACTAGTATCACAGAACGTCGAAAGTAATGCCAGAGATTATAAACCTCTTTTTTGTGCTAACCTTCTTTCACTGGTTCGGCTGCTGCGCTCGAGAGAGCATCTCTGTACTAGTGTATCTCATTAAACGATGGAATTACCGTCTTGTTGAAGCTGTATATATAATGGAAGTGTGTTCGAGTAATATATCAAGTGTTAATTTCAAGTTGTCATGATTTCCTTTACCTTTACTTCCCTCCTGTGATATGGAACTGAATAATAAGAATTTTTCTAGGTTTGCAAAGCTCTGCCGTTAAAACGTTGTTGGTTAGCGTCCATCAGCCGCCGCTACGCCAGTAAACCTTAATTTCAAATATTACAGGCTTCACTCGATAAATAAAAGCACTATTTATGTTATTTAAGAGAGGAAACTGCATCGAGTTGAGAGCCCAACAAACCAAAACCGTATCGCATCTTTGACAGTCGTAACTATAATAGTTTCTGAATGTTTATGCCGGGCAGAGCATTGTGCTTATTACGCGCTGAAATTGTGATAATTACCATCTCTTATTTCAGCCAGAAAGGAAAACCGGGGAAGGCTGGTCCAGTGGGGATTTTAAACACTTCGTTCACTCTCAGAACGAAATTTATTTTACACAGTTTCAATCGCATAACAGCCAGTTAAGCCTCTTTTTTAATTAATTAAAAGGCCAAGCCATGAGAACTCACCATTTTCCATGCCAATTTAAATAATTTACAGGAAAAATTTGTTAATTTTAACCCAAAAAACAATATCCTCTAAGGCAAAGACACGCCCTACATAAGGCACAGAATGTAATAAGGCAGGCTTAAATCTAAACAACAGTACCCGAACAGACCAGAACGGCTTTAATTATAAAATGGTGAGAACAAAACACCATCTGAACTTGACTGATTAAAAAACCTAAAACCATATTCAAAAACCACGAAAAACAATTAAATATCAATACCTATGCAAGATAAGTTTAAACCCATAAAATCATCGATTGAAGATTTAACACCTTTTTTTCAGCAACAAGTGGTTCAAATGGCCCTAAGCACTATGGGACTTAACATCTGAGGTCATCAGTCCCCTAGACTTAGAACTACTTAAAACTAACTAACCTAAGGACATTACACACATCCATGCCCGAGGCAAGGTTCGAACCTGCGACCGTAGCAGCAGCGCGATTCCTGCCTGTAGCGCCTATAACCGCTCGGTCACAAAGGCCGGCTTTTCAACAATACAAAATTAAGTTTCAACACATTAAGGTACATGTTGAGATTCCAAGGATCATCAAAATTTGCTTGAGGCGAAGATCAAAAGGTAAAGGATACAGATTCAGAATTATTCCAAGTATAATTCTAACTTGGACAAGAACATTAAGTAGTGCGGCTGCGGATGGAGGAAACAGCGCGAAAGACAGCGGCGACAGCTGTCGAGTGTGTGCACTCCAAAGACGTAAACAGCTGGGTAAGCAAGACGACGAGGCGCGAGTAAGTGGGGCCCGATCCTAGGTAATACTTACCAGCAATGGAGTACAAGAGATTATTAACGTCAGTTTCCTGCAGCACAAATAATTTTAATTAGACAGAAATCCAACGAACAGCTGTGCATCAAATAAATATTACTAGGGCTGAATTAATTAATCTGAGCTCGTATCAAAACCATGACAACTTCACTGTCTTTTAACAAATTAACCAAAGGATTTAAGAAACCATCTACAAATATTTATAAAAAATAATTTCAGCAGTAAGATAATATCAGAAAAATTTTCCTTTCTACCAAACCATTAAAGCAGCTGCAAGGACACTCGCATGACATCCAAAAATCATCAGTACACGCATTAGTCCACAGCAGTTCGGAGAAAAATCCGTCTTCGAACAGACAAATTTATCTGAGCCACTTAAACAGTACAGACGCACTACGTAATTTCTTAGATAACATAGGCCTTTGGTACTAGCTTCAAAGAAACCAGCACCCAAAAGCAAATTACCAATATGCCAATAAAACAGCAAACAGAATTGAAGCTGTGAGGACGGGTCGTGAGTCGTGCTTGGGTAGCTCAGATAGCGCCGGCACCGCAGCTCAGCGTGTTCGGGCAGAGCGCTGCTAGCCCTCAGTAATAAAAAAACTGAGTAAAGGAATCAACGATCTTGAACGGATATCTTGTGACGCCCGCCCAAACCAAACGCAACGAACACTACCGAACCAAAAAAAAAAGAAGGTAGAGCACTAGCCCGCGAATGGCAAAGGTCCCGAGTTCGAGTCTCGGTCCGGCACACATTTTTAATCTGGCAGGTCGTTTCATATCAGCGCACACTCAGCTGCAGAGTAAAAATCTCATTCTGGAAAATAGACACACATTGTGACACGAACAATTAATCATCCCTGGTAACTGGTAACACTAAACATTTCAGTGCGCCTCCGACTGAAAATGACGTGACCAACCATTTACTTTAAAAACCTGAAGAATTAAGGGAAGGTGGACAAGAACAGGTAATGCATATACTAACGCACAGCCCCAACACTTGAAATTAGCGTTCTTCTGGATGACGGCACTTAACACTGGCTAAAGGTTCACAAGCTTCATGGATCCATCAGGTTAAAGCATAAAACAAATTATGTGACATCAGCCATTGGATCAGTTTAAAATGTCTATTACATATTGCAATCACATTGCCCTTCGAATACCATGGAGACACGGCCATCCATAGGCAACAAACAGAAAGCAGATAGACCAAAACGACAGTGAACTCTGCCCCGACAACACGGCGCCCATCTCATAAATCACAGCACAAGCCACGTCGGTACTCGATAACTTACACGGGGTAACATCACCCCAATACTTGTCGCCCACGCCTGGACTC
This sequence comes from Schistocerca cancellata, assembly GCF_023864275.1. Classification (NCBI taxonomy): domain Eukaryota; kingdom Metazoa; phylum Arthropoda; class Insecta; order Orthoptera; family Acrididae; genus Schistocerca; species Schistocerca cancellata. The sequence continues at coordinate 693,040,372 of NC_064628.1, forward strand.
GCCACGCCAGAGGGCGCCGGCCCCCCCAACGGCAACATAGTCAAAGATCATATGAATAGTGATATCGATATACTGAGAGAAAGCCGCCATGGCTCACGCGGTGCGATTAATAACATTGGGCACGCGACTTACTTGCAAATAGTGCCACACATATTAACAACTTTAAAGAACTTTCTTTGCCTAACAAATGATTATTTCTCTTGACTGTTGCTATCTGCCCATTGTTACGAATACTTTCACGCGTAACTTGATGCAACTAATATTATGACGCCGAGAAGTGACTGCGTGCGCGAAATCAAATAACTTTGCAGAATCGGTTATTTGTCGCCATCTATAAGGAGAAGCGGGAAGCGGCCAGTACAAAAAATGGTTCAAATGGCTCTGAGCACTATGGGACTTAACTTCTGGGGTCATCAGTCCCCTAGAACTTAGAACTACTTAAACCTAACTAACCTAAGGACATTACACACGTCCATGCCCGAGACAGGATTCGAACCTGCGACCGTAGCGGTCGAGTAGTTCCAGACTGTAGCGCCTAGAACCACTCGGCCCCTCCGGCCGGCCCACGTTGGGTACCAAATTGTACTGGCCGCGCCGGCCGGGGTGGCCGAGCGGTTCTAGGCGCTACAGTCTGAAACTGCGCGACCACTACGGTCGCAGGTTCGAATCCTGCCTCGGGCATGGACGTGTGTAATGTCCTTAGGTTAGTTAGGTTTAAGTAGTTCTAAGTTCTAGGGGACTGATGACTATAGAAGTTAAGTCCCATAGTGTTCAGAGCCATTTGAACCATTTGAACCATCCAACGTGGGACCCAAATCATAGAATTACCACTTCCCACTTGTATGTATATATTCGATTATTAATATTATTTGTGTGTTAAATAGAATACTATTGTTAATTTCAAGGCATTTTGTGTTTCATGAATGTTAATCATCCATTGAGAATTCCTGAGTAATCTCTTGGCTGAATTAAACAGACTAAACTGCCAGGAGGAAATACTGAAACAATTAAAGGCCATTTATTGTAGAGCTGTGGACTACCGATGACAATTGAAGGGAAAAAGATAAGGGCAACAGCGTGTCTTCTCTTAGCTTTTCAGTAATTAAGTAAGGGTAGTGATTTAGACAGGTCAAAGTGCATTTCTCTAGTAAGTGAATGTCACTGCACATAATTTTTCGGTATAATATTGATTGGTTCATCTAATCTGTGGTGGAAGAACTAATACTGCAATCTGTAGTTTTCAGTTTGCAAGATTTATTAATTATTAAGTGTTATTCAGTTTTTTTATGACCATGAGTAGGATTAGAACTAGGTTTCAACTGCGCTCGGAGGCACGTAATGTATCTGACAATGAGGCACAAAAGAATTATGAGACAGGTAACGAAAGTGAGCAGGTTATGCACCCTTCGTTCTTCCAATTAGAATCAGACAACCAATTAGCACAAGATGCGGTACCTGAGTCGAGAAGTACTCAGGGACAAAAAGTGGAGTATAGAGTACAATGTCCACACACAGTAGTAGTGCTACAACTAATACAGCATTAGAAAATCCAATGGCCAATGGGGATTGGGTCACGGAACTTTTTAGTCGGCTGGAATTGAGAGATAAAGAAAGAGAAATAAAAGATAGGGAAAGAGATCAAGCCCTGCTAGCTCAGTTTAGGAAGCAGCAAGGAGCCAGCGAAAAGGAAAGGGCAGAAGAGCCAACACTCTTGTGTGATAATGTCACGTCGCAGTTGAATACCATATTAGAGAAAAGGGCTCAAATCTTTGCTTAAAGAAAACAGGATAATTTTAAGACCATCACAACCGAAGTGACTCTGTTAGAGTAAGAGTATAAGGGCTTACCTGAATCAGTCGACAAACTTACGTAGGAACTACAGAAATGCCAGACTTCCACTGATAACCTGAATAAGCAGGTAGAGGAAGTGACCACTAGGCTGGATCAGTTCCAGGTAAAACAAGTAGTGGAGATCCAAGAGCACATGAAGGAACATACCGAAAAATTAGACAGCAATGTAGCACAATGGTTGCAACAGAAGGATGAGGAAATAAAGGAACTGATAAATACAGAGGTACAGTCAGCCATTTCAAGGGCCACCATTGAGTCGGCTTTTGGAAATGTAGTGTTCGCCAATGAATTAAAGTCTGAACTGTAAAGTATCTGACAAACTTTAGACGAAGATTTGCCACAATGGAGAAACGAAATCTCATTACGAATAGCTCTACACTGAGCGAGGGGACCATATATGTGTCTGGAAGTCAATCTGAGGACACACCATAGAGTATGAGATATGGTAATGAATCAAGTTATCCATAGCCTCTGTTTCGGTATGTCATGAGTATGACACACCAAGTCCTATAAAGGAACCTCTCGAATATGCGAAACGAGAAGGCGCACAGGCCTACTCAAGTATAAGGATCCAAGAAAGTTTAATGCAGCATAGACGGATTACGAACTTCTGTCATGAGAAAAGAACCATAACCCTGTGATTTTCATAAAAAGTTTTAAATTTGTTCTTCTGCCGCCTGACATTTGGTCAGAAAAAGTAAAAATACAGTTCGTTGCAAAGCACGTAGTTGGCGATGCAGCGTTATGGGCAATGGAGACTGCTGAAGCATGCGATCCGTTCCAGTTGTTTGAAGGAGCACTTTTGTAAAAAAAAACTTGGAGTTCTTGTGTTCAGTAAAGGCTTAGAAAAGAAGTATACAATCCTTAACAATACAACCTGAAAACGGGTAGTATGAAAAATTTTATAGAAAAGTATATTAATAAAACGAGAAACTGGAAAGAGCCGGTATTGCAAGAGGTATACAATGTATTTTAAAACCAAGGTTGCCAAGGTCGGTACACGAACAATTAGTGAATGTACCTGAAACAGACCTGAAACAACTTCTAGCTGCTCATAGATTCAATTGATATGATCCATGACGATACTAAAAGAGACAACGGAATAACAGTAGTTATTCTCCACCAAAAAATCACAATAAAGATAATTCAAATGGCCATGGCAACGGTAACCGCAAATGAAACTGTTATCGTAACCGTGAAAACAATAATAGCTATGATTACGACTCAGGCAGTAATTATTATAACGGGGGACATAACAATAATCATAATGGTAACAGTTCACCAAATACAAACCGTAAGCGCCGAAGCGATGCGATAAACAGCTCGAGTCAGGGGTACCAAAAGCACAAGGCTGTGTGGCAAGAGAGATCTGTAGCATCTCCGAACAGAGGACGACTGCAGACCGAAACGAGAATGATTATAGGTACATATCTCGGAAAAACAGTCAGGAGAGACATCCTTGTAATGAACAGAGAGTACAAATACTAGAAATGCATGATGAGAGCCCACCAGGCCCATCAAGGTTGGTAAACTAGATTAGACCACGCTATGCCTTCCAGTGGTTGTCAACACAGAGAATGGAAGTACAAGCACATTTCACCCATTTATCATGTTACAGTACCAAGACGGACATGATATTCTTGATGAATTGTGTCATGAGCCAGAAAAGTGTAAAAACACGACAAAACAGTTAGTACAAGCTTCTATTCACGCCAGAATCGGAGCACAACTTGCAGTAGGTAAAGCAGATGGCCGTATACACATAGTCCTTGATGCGCGGGATATGAACAGAATAACAGCAGTCCATACAAGGCCAGAACATTTGGAAGAACAAATCTAAAAGTTTTACAATGTGAAATACCTGACAAGTATTGACATGAGATCTTCCTACTGGCAAATCACATTAACAGAAGAATCCAGGGAGAACGTGGCCTTCATGTTTGTAGGAAAAAGTTACAACTTAAAGTATTGCCCTTTGGGCTGAATATAAGTGCTAGCGTCTTTATAAACGTTCTTGACACTGTGTTAAGCTATGATTTGTTAAGCAGAGTGACTCTGTATGTGGACGATCTGGTCATAACTACTAACACTTGGAGGAACATATTGAAATAACAACTGAAATACTAATAAAGTTTGCAGCTGTAAATGTAAAAGTAAACCTTATGTAATCAAAATTCGATGAAGCACAAATTAAGTTTCTTGGTCATTTGATATTTGGAGAAGGAATAATTCCACACCCAAAAAAGTTGAAGGTAGTTAGGGGATTCCCAGAGCCTAGGACAAGAAAGCATTTGAAGGCATACTTTTTTTTAAAGAGGTGGAGCCCCTCCACATCCACACTGGCATGATGGCTAACACAAAAGGTCTACTGCCGTCTCTGGATAAGTGTTAGTTATCACTGAAGTGAGGTCTCACAAGATGTGGGTACTGCGATGTTTGCACACGTTTGGTTAAGGTTAGCCATTAATACATGCTTATCTGGAGATAGATTGTATAACATCCACGCCCCTATTTTATACTCTTTAAAAACATTTTTTATTATTTTTTATAATTTGTAATACCGTGAGAGACAAGTGTGTTGTCAGAGAAACAGTTTGATCTTGCTAGTGCAGAGACAGTGTAGCATTATCTTCACAAGCCACAGAAAATAGACTGAAAACAACTATATCTCTTAATTATAAGAACAATTATTATTATCACAGATTTTTTGTTGCATTCTTTCTTCTTGTTCTAGTAGCCATGATGGTAGCAAGACGCATTTTAATCTGCCGCCTATGATAAGGTCTGGTTAACTACCTATTGTAAACATTGGAAAAAGTAGAGAATAGTGTTATTCAAGTTTATCTCATATTTTCTGTAAGAATACTACTAATCTTGATCCTCTGCAATCCATGTTTGCTTCACTGCGGACGAGCTGCAACGCCACCATTAGCGGTAATATATTTATATGATTTTATTGGCAAGGATTATAGTTTTATTTCAGATTGAAAATGCTGAGAACAATTATTGAATGCTGATTAATGTTTTTTTCAAATAGAACTCAGTCAGTTGTTCTCATGTAATCCGAGCACGATTCTGTGATACACCGATGTTCATTTATCTGCCTCCATTTCATGAAAGCTTTACGCGGCGAGTTTAAATTGCCGAATAATTCAGACATATATATCTGCCGTTGTGAAAAGAATCCACGTAAAGGTAACTTGATTGTATATCAAAATCTATGCAATGAGAAACTATTTTAACTTCTACCATTCTTTTCTGGTGTCAGAGCATAAAACTTTCTCAGCTACAGCTCAGAAATCTTTTCAGTAAAATTCGCCGATTCCAGTGTTATGTGCCTCCGTGTTATAAAACTGAAGTGATATTCAAGAGTGAACTAAGTTTGTATGAAAGTAGTCAACAAACGTAATTCAATATTTTTAAACAGATACACTTCATTACAGACAACATATGAAAACGGTTGTGTGTTTTAATTTGGTTCACATTCATGCTCATGTCATATTCTAGCCAGGTAATGCAGTAATTGAATGACAATTTAGAACTGAAGTCATATCTAAATATTTATGTTGGAGGCTGCTAAATTTACGCATTCACAACACGGTTTAAAAGACAGCACAGTTGGGTCGAAAGTTGAACGAAGGTAGCGGTTTGAAGAGCAGAGGGGGGAAAAAGTGCCAAGGCAAGAGCCAAGGGAAAAAAACCCTTGTGATAGTTGGGGCGGGTTGTAAGAGCAGCAGCGGTGTTCTTGCTACCTGTGACAGATCATGCAACGGTGGGCTTTGTTAGTAGTCGGTATCATGTAAGTGGATACCTTTGACGTTGAGCGGTGGTGTTACTCGGCGGCTGCTGCTGGGTGCCAGTGTTGGCTTCTCGGTCAGCATCAGCATATCTGTAATGGTTAGGTTCCCCATCATCGTTTAGTGGTCGATAGGTCATATAATGGATTCACAGTGTGGATAGTGTTGGCTGTTAGTTTGTTCGTTAGTGTGCGAACTTGTCGGTTTCCTCTCTGTTGGCTGGTGGTTGGCTTTAATAGCAGCTCGCATGCCCAGTCAATGTTGCTGATTTGCAGCAGCTTGCCGATGTTGTCGCTTGTGGGTGTACGAGGGCTATCCACAAAGTACATTACGTTTTGGAATTAAAAATAAATAAAGTATTGGAAATTTTTTTATTATATACAGATGAAAGCCACATTTAAATACTACTTTTCTACATAGTTGCCATTTAAATTAAGGCACTTATCGTAGCGATGGACGAGCTTGGAAATTCCTTCGTCGTAAAATTCGGCCGCCTGCGCCTTCAACCACGCGGTTACCTCTTCTTGAAGCTGTGCGTCGTCATCAAAACGCTGCATAGCCAACCACTTCTTCATTGCTGGGAATAAGTGGAAGTCGCTCGGTGCCAGATCGGGACTGTACGGCGGATGAGGAAACAACTCCCACTTAAAAGATTCGAGAACTTCACGAGTGGCATTTGCCGTGTGGGCCCGGGCGTTGTCGTGAATCAGCAAGATCTTTGAGCCCAACTTTCCCCTGCGCTTGTTTTGTATTGCTCTTCTGAGGTTGTGCAGAGTTTGGAAATACCTTTGAGAGTTTATTGGAGTGCCTCTTTCCAGGAAATCCACAAAAATCACACCTTTTCTGTCCCAAAAGACAGTCGCCATCACCTTCCTTGCCGACATTGTCTGCGTGCATTTCTTGGGTTTTTGGGGGGAATTTGCGTGCCCCCACTGCATTGACTGCAATTTTGTCTCGCTGTTCACATGCTTAACCCATGTTTCGTCACCAGTAACGATGCGATCGAGTAATGAGTCGCCATCTTTCTCGTAAGTGTCCAAAAACGTTAACGCTGCAGCTATTCGCTGATTTTTGTGAATCTCTGTCAAGATTTTTGGTATCCATCATGCACAAAACTTGTGGTAACCAAGCTTTTCGATAATTATTTCGTGCAACAAACTTCGTGAAATTTGTGGTTGGTTGGTTGGTTTGGGGAAGGAGACCAGACAGCGTGGTCATCGGTCTCATCGGTTTAGGGAAGGATTGGGAAGGAAGTCGGCCGTGCCCTTTCAGAGGAAGCATCCCGGCATTTGCCTGGAGTGATTTAGGGAAATCACGGAAAACCTAAATCAGGATGGCCGGACGCGGGATTGAACCGTCCGTGAAATTTGTGGAAAACTCATAGAGAGTTCCGTTATTGTGAAATTACGGTTTTCACGGACCGCGGCATCGACTTTTTCGACAAGTTCGGCAGTCACTATGCTGGGTCTTCCACTTCGCTCTTCGTCGTGAACGTTAGTTCGGCCCTTTTTTAAATTTTATGACCCATTGACGCACTCCACCTTTAGTGATTATGTTGTCCCCATACACTTCACAAAGCTTCCGATAGATTTCTATCGTTGTACAGTTTTTTTGCAGTCAGAAACCTTATTACAGCACGCACTTCACACTTCGCGGCATTTTCAATTAACGCTGACATTTCAAACTGTCACAGTAACTCAACGGAGTACAGCACGAACTTCTCACTAGCACGGCAGGATGCCGACTGAGCGGCGGAATGCCATGACGCCAAGATGGCCGCGCTAGCGCCACTCCTAACGGACACAAACGAAAACGTAATGTACTTTGTGGATAGCCCTCGTATGTTAGTTCGCCACAGGTGGTTACGCTCTAGCTAGTAGAGTCTTTGGCCGCTTATGCTTCCACCTATGGTGGTGATCATAGTTTCCCAAAATAAAGATGAAAGGATTGTTTGAGTGTCTCGAGTTCCTGTATAGTCGTGTGGCGTGTTTTTTGAATACTTCCTTGAGGGTTTCAAGGTGGTATTCATTGTGAAGATCCATGGTGTGTGTGTAGCGTGGAGCGTTGCTAGTGATGCATAGCACTTTCTTCTGTATGACCTGCAGGCGGTGCAGGCGTGTAGGAGCTGTGTACCCCCAGACGGGAGCTGCGTACGACATCAGAGGTATATGGACCTCGACACACTTCTATTCAGTGTACTTTCCCTGACGGGCATTGGGTGGAGTTGTTTGAGCCTCGCGTGCGCTCTGTTGGCAACGTATTCATTGTGGTCCCCCCATGTAAGTTTTCGGTCCAGCCAGACACCGAGATATCTGACTTTCTCTCGGAAAATTATAACTAGGATTAGCATTATTTTCCACGCGATTTTTGCGTGATCAACTTTCGAACAATGACTCGCTGATGAATTTGTTGAGAAATAATGCACTTTGGATGTAGACCTCCGCATGCCAACAGGTATTGGAAGGAATCCGGCATGCTTTGATTAATGCGGAAATCCTGCACCATCTTGATATGACGCGGGATTTCTGTATTGCGTTGGACAAGTCATCGTTCGACATGAGGGCGTGTCTCTTTCAACTGTATCAAACAGCAGGGAAAACAGACATGAGGATTATAGGATTAACTAGCAGAGTGCTTTCCCAATATGAGCGGGCATGTTAAACTACGGAGATAGAAGGATTAGCTGTGGTTTGGGCCTTACGGAAATTCCACTATTACGTGTCTGGGCAGCACAATTGTGTGTACTGGTAATCACAAGTCACTAAGCTTTTTACTACCGTGCCGCTTATTGTGTGCTAGGTTAGCAAGATGGGCTCTTGTGATACAAGAGTATGCCATAGAAATTACTCATGTAAAAGACAGCCACAATTCCACTGCAGACACGCTATCGTGCTTGCCACAGGGGTTACCGCAGTTTGCGGAATTAACTGAGCAAACGTCTCAATGCCGGGTTTTGCTCATTAAGGATTCCACATATGAAAGGAAATATGTTGGCATGTGCAAAAATATGAGACAACTTCAACAACAAGATGACAAGTGGAAGGGGATAGTGCAAGCATTAGTAAGTAACCAATGCGATGATTTATCCAACCATTAAAGGACAGAAAATGGTATACTATTGCATTGAAAAAATGTACAGAATGACAGCTGGTGTGTTTTTGTACCGTCAGAGTCGTTAGACAATCTGATCTGGTGCACTCACAATACGCGTGGGCATTTTGGGATTCAAAAGTGCACCAGGAAAATTTCCATTTGCTATTATTACCGTAACCTTAAAAGGAGGATGTGTGATTTGGCAAGGAAGTGTATTATATATCAGAAGGCCAAACACACAAATGTATCCACGAAAACTGAAGTCCATCCTATAACTGGAATAAAACCATTACAATTAACGTCAATAGACGTCTGTGGGCCACTCTCGACCACTCGCAGGCGTGAAAAAGTACTTAACAGCAGTCTATGACGTGTTCAAATATTTAAAATTTTACGCAAGTAAAACTAGCTCTTGCACATCGATTATGAGGAGAATAATGACTGATTATATACCAAATATTGGTAAATCAAAGGTCATGTTCCCAGAATGATATTTTCACTCTACAGCTGAGTGTGCGCTGATATGAAACATCCTGGCAGATTAAAACTGTGTCCCGGACCGAGACTCGAACTCGGGACCTTCGCCTTTCACTGCAGAGTGAAAATCTCATTCTGGAAACATCCCCCAGGCTGTGGCTAAGCCATGTCTCCGCAATATCCTTTCTTTCAGGAGTGCTAGTTCTGCCAGGTTCGCAGGAGAGCTTCTGTAAAGTTTGGACGGTAGGAGACGAGATACTGAGACAAGTAAAACTGTGAGGACGTGGCGTGAGTCGTGCTTGGGTTGCTCAGTTGGTAGAGCACTTGCCCGCGAAAGGCAAAGGTCCCGAGTTCGAGTCTCGGTCCGGCACACAGTTTTAATCTGCCAGGAAGTTTCATATCAGCGCACACTCCGCTGCAGAGTGAAAATCTCATTCTAAAGGTCATGTTGTCTGATAACGCGTTATAAAAAATGGTTCAAATGGCTCTGAACACTATGGGACTTAACATCTGAGGTCATCAGTCCCCTAGAACTTAGAACTACTTAAACCTAACTAACCTAAGAACATCACTCACATCCACGCCCGAGGCAGGATTCAAACCTGTGACCGTAGCGGTCGCGCGGTTCCAGACTGAAGTGCCTAGAACCGCTCGGCCACAACGGCCGGCTAACGCGCTATGTTTTGCATCACAAAACAGAAGCAATTTCTACAGAAACAAGAGATTCGAGTATGTTCAGCCGTATGAAGAAGTCTTCACACGCTTCAACGGGCTATACCCCACGAGAGATAATGTCTGTGAGTAAAGAAGACACCGAATGAGTCAACCCAATTCCAAAGTTACCTCGACTGGAACCAGATGTAAATAAAAAAACAAATAATACCTTAGTGCATCTCACCAAGGAGGCTGACACTTGAAAACCCAAATATGATAAAAAGACTGACTAAAGTTTAAAACTATGCCATAGGTGAACTAGTCTTGTTGGGGACTGACCCGAATTCTTCAAGCATAGTCAAAATAAGAAATGGCAATTACTTCATGCTGGGCCTTACCAGGTAACAGGGTAGCCCTGGGAGGGGACAAGCTACAGACTAGCATGTCCCATAACAATGAACATGAAAGGATTACATTCTTCAAAGTATTTGAAAAAGTATATTGAATAATTCTGTTTATCTTTTACGTGTAGATGTAGTGTTTTAATATTTTCATTTAGTTTCCCACGTTTTTTGGTAATTATTATCCTAGTTAATCCATAGTAGTACCTAGTACCATTAATCATTCATAGTAGTGAGAATATTGTGTATTGTTTTTTAATGTGAATAATAGTATAATGAAGAGTTATTAATTGGAATGTCTGGTGGAAAAGCCACAGTTTATGATGGACTTCAATGTTACATAATAATGTACTCGAAATTAAGTCTCGTTTGACTGTTATCAGTATTCTAACACAGACTCTAAGAAACGAATTGTTGCAGACTAAGTTTATTTGGTGTCAGTAGTAACAATTAAGTAATGTTTACTTTCATCAAACCTAGTAAATGTAACAGAAATTAATATTTGTCCGTGTCCACATGTGTTTTAGTGTAAACGGAAATGCACTGGGGACTGCTGAAGCACGACTTATTATGAGTGAATAGTTTTGTAACTGCACGAAGCATTTTTTTTTTTCTAATTTGACCCAAGTTAGGTCAATGTAAATCCGAAAGCACGAGCCAGTCAGTACCTGTGGCATTTATAAAAATGGAACACACACTGATGCCCCGGGTAATTCAATAAACAATTGCAAAACATCTTAAATGGAACATATTCTACGGAGACATAGTCTTTGTGGAACCAGACCAGAGCACTGCATAAATAATTCCAAGTCACCAGGAGAGAAGTGTACAATTATAGGGGCTAAGGAGCCAAGATTGTAACACATCGTAATATTCACGATTGAAACAAAAGCACAATTTAACTGGAAATGTAAAGAAAATGTGATACTACGTTAAAACGACATATGTCACAGTCTTTGTCTAACAAACCAGTGAACTAAGGTACGCTAAACAATAGTAGTAACACAAGTGTGTGATAATTGCGGTTGTTTCCCGCAAAGCTGATGCGGCTCGACTTTCGGGGCAGACTGTTCCAGTGAGCGAATGCACTGACAATATGGATTCTAGACGCCTTGTGATGCAGCGAATCATATTACAAGCGTAACAAGTATGACCGTGGGAAAGTGTGGAGTGCGTAACGGACCAAATACAGCTTTCTGTTTGGCATCCGTAAATTACACAGTCTACGGCCAGTTGGTGAAATGTAAGAACATTGTGCGGCAACATTACTTGAAAGCGGAATGAACTTACAAAAGACAACTACGGAATTATGTGCTATGTTCCTTACAGCTGTAACCCATCTGTAGTTTTTGATACTGCCAGTGTTATTTGCTTGTACTCAACGCGGGGCGAGGTGAAGGACATAGCTGACTTCGAGTTCCTGTTCAACCGCAACGCTAGCCTTTGGGTGCAAGTATAGCCGGTCAACGCTCACGGTACGAAACTCAGTGTTGCCAACTCTAAAAAACCCGAGACGCTAGATTCAATATCAAAAGTCGCTAGAAAGTCGCTAAAACTGATTTTACTAGGTCGTACTGAAAATTTCGTGCTGTGAATGGTGCAATAAGCCAGTGTGGGGTGGGGGGGGGAGGGGGGGTGTAATAAAATATTAATAAAAATTGTCTCATACGTAATAGCTATACTGTCTTAATTAAATGACGCATCGCTTGCAACAACATATATATAAAGTACGCTAACGTTTAATTAAACATGTTATCATAATTGACGCAACACATAAATTGTTGTTTCAATCACAGTAGTCAAATATTCTAGAAATATACAACTAACTATATTGTAACAAAGAAAGCAACAACTCAAATTAGGCTACAAAATATATACACACCGGTATGTGAGCTGTTCATCGTCGTCACTCAGAAGATCGAATAACTCTTCTGTTTCATGCTCTGACAGAACTGTAGTTGATGTAGAGGGTTGAACGTCACTCAAAAGATGATGTTGCAGTTCGACTGGTTTTGTCGCAAAAGAGTAACTTTTGTTCGTTCCAATAACCTCCAGTACGTCTGACGGTATGTCAAAAGATGCACAATCTTTATTTTGTTTCTTCAGCTGGTTTCTCAATATGATCAAAGCATTAATTGTCTTTAACGATAATCTGTTACGTTGTTTAGTTTTTATAATGTTCATAGAACTGAATATTCTTTCCACTTCTGCATTTGAATGCGGTAGGCATAGAACAGTCATTGCTAGCTGTGAAATCAAAGAAAAAGGATCCTCCCCTGCGGCATTTTTATACTGCAAAACTCACTCCAAATTGGAACAGTGTTAGCAGTGTTATTCCACCTAATGAAGTTGATATTATGCCATTCTTGCAGCATACCGTCTATGAAATCGCCACTAAAACCCAATTCTTTGGTTACATCCGATACAGCATTATTTTTATTCACTTTTAGTGTTTCTTCAACATTCAGTATTGACTTTTTTTCAGGATCGTAACGTTACTTGGCAGTCTTTGTTGAATTTCTTTTATGAGTTTCAGACTAAACTGAATGCGGCTCTTCTTCAAATAAACTTTATTTTCTTCAGACAAACTTGATTCAGACAATTTCTGTTCAAACATAAAGCCAAGGTTCGGATTTGCGTACATACATTCGCTTGGACCTGGTATGTCAAAAAATCAACAGTTGGAAAAACTATGTTTTGTCCGAGTGACTGCATGAGAAATACAAGTGTACCTAGTAATTTGGTGGGGTCATTGTCTTCTCCTTCAAAAGCTTTTACTGCTATTTGTGCGTCTTTTAAAGCATGTTTAAGGTAAAACATGTAAAAATGATTTGAGTCGTCACAATACATCTTGCACAAAAGATCGGCAGTGTAACAACTATCTTGAACCATGGCAAGTGAAAAATGTAGCTTTACTTCTTCGCACTGCTACAGAATTCTTCGTATTGCTGGTTCAATTAAAAGCCAACGTGTTGCACAGACCTTCAAAATTTTTAGTGGCTGTTTTCCACAATTTATTGTCTCATAAACCTTTTTATATTCCTCTTGTCTTTTGGGGGAAATGGAGAACCAATTGTAGGTTTCCCGTACAAGAAACTCTATGTTTCTAGGTATGGTATTCACTGAGGCGTGCGAAACTGCAAGCTGAAGAGAGTCACAAATGCAACGGATCAATACCAAATGCTTCAAACCATATTCTCTCTTGAGTTTTTCGAAAAGCTCATTGTTTATTCCAACCATTGCAGAAGCATTATCTGTGCCAAGACCTACCATATTAGTGATTGGAAGTTTGAGATCTTTCAAAGAATTCACAAGAACAGCAGCCAGATTTCCTGCATCTGCAGTTTCTACTACAGTGAGTTTGAGAAATGCTGATCTAATGGTTTGGTTGTTTACACTATAGTACCGTATAACCATACCTAGCATTTTAGATATTGATACATCTGTGGATTCATCTATTAGTACACTGTCTTTTTGGTTACCTATATCTTCAACAAATGATTGTGTAAAATATGGAGCGAAAACTTCAGTTGTAATGTTAGTGCAATTTGTACGATGTAATTGCATGTTTTTAGCGCCCTCATCACCGTAGAACACCTTCTTGCACAGTATTCCTAAATGATCTACAGCTAAAATAAATATAGAAAGGGCGCCTTGCGCTCTGCTTGCTATTCTAACTGCAGTTTTCGGAACAATTTTCACAGGTAAGGAGATTTGTGTTTTTTTTAAATCAATTTTTTGTTTATGCTTAATAGTTTTCGAATACTTTCTAATATCACACAATTTAGCATAAAACTCTGTTGCACATACTTGACATCTTGCCTTGGATAAGTCTCCAACGACTGGTTTCAGCCACCTATTGAATTCAGGTTCTGCTTCCCACGCATCCCGATATTTTTGAGCGTACTGCTTCTTCTTCTGCGGTAAATTCATTATGTAAGCCACCACACCATAAGTTTCACCAATTTATAATTACTGAAAATACACTAAAACTCAGGCGAACTAGAGGTCATGAAACAATCTACTCACTCGGTAACTCGATGTCAGTCCTATTGTTCATTGTTTAAAACGTAATAATGTCTGAGATACCCCCACCGAATTGTTCTTGCGTTACCACTGTGCATATGGTAATAAATTGACTGCGAGTTAACATTTCGAAAAATTAGAGGTTGCTGGACAGAAATGTATTTTATTATATTTAATATTACGTATGTTTTTTGTCAATTCGAAAAATAAAGGGAGTTCAAAAGTTGAAGAATTATAGATCGATACGCTATCGACGATAACAGGCTAGTGGGTAATGAATAATGAATTGTTCTATAGTTAAGGTTTTCTTACTCTGTAGGCAATTCCCATATTCAGGTTTACTAAATGCTGAACAATGCTACATGATCTGCTAAGAACTTAATTTAACTTAGTAAATCTAGAACAAAGTCAGTGTAGTACCCAATCTATAGTTAAAATCTTAGTTTTGTTAATGAAAATACTAGCCCAAAATAGTTTTGATTTGTACTTCAAAAGTCGTCAGTACTCCAAAAGTCGCCAGAGAAGTCGCTAAATAATTTTTGTCGCTAAAAAGTGTTTTTTGTCGCTAAGACGAAGACAAAAGTCGCCATTTCTAGCGACAAAGTCGCTAAATTGGCAACACTGACGAAACTTCACAAGCAAGCACACCACTGCGACGCGCATGCAATCACGGGCACGTGACCACTGCGCCGGAACAAAGGCATCGCAGCATGCTGTTTACATATCACGCATTGTAGCAGCATAACCTTGAATACGAATGTCGAACTGTTTCTGTGTATTAAATGTTCGGTTTTGCTCAAAAGACAAAAGGACAATTGTCCAAACGTATATTCTCCGTATATGAACATAAATGTATGTGTTTTTCTATGTAGTGTGTAAAGAGTATGATCGATGGTAACTACACTTCTGGCCATTCAAATTGCTACACCACGAAGATGACGTGCTACAGACGCGAAATTTAACCGACAGGAAGAAGATGCTGTGATATGCAAATGATTAGCTTTTCACAGCATTCACACAAGGTTGGCGCCGGTGGCGACACCTACAACGTGCTGACATTAGGAAAGTTTCCAACCGATTTCTCATACACAAACAGCAGTTGACCGGCGTTGCCTGGTGAAACGTTGTTGTGATGCTTCATGTAAGGAGGAGAAATGCATACCATCATGTTGCCGACTTTAATAAAGGTCGGATTGTAGCCTATCGCGATTGCGGTTTATCGTATCGAGACATTGCTGCTCGCGTTGGTCGAGATCCAATGATTGTTAGCAGACTATGGAATTGGTGGGTTCAGGAGGGTAATACGAAACGCTGTGCTGGATCACAACGACCTCGTACCACTAGCAATCGAGATGACAGGCATCTTATCCGCATGGCTGTAACGGATCTGAGTCAACAGATGGGGACGTTTGCAAGACAGCAACCATCTACACGAACAGTTCGACGACGTTTGCAGCAGCATGGACTATCAGCTCGGAGACTATGGCTGCGGTTACCCTTGACGCTGCATCACAGACACGAGCGCCGGTGATGGTGTACTCAACGACGAACGTGGGTGCACGAATGGCAAAACGTCATTTTTTCGGATGAATTCAGGTTCTGTTTACAGCATCATGATGGTCGCATCCGTGTTTGGCGACATCGCGGTGAACGCACATTGGAAGCGTGTATTCGTCATCGCCATACTGGCGCATCACCCGGCGTGATGGTATGGGGTTCCATTGGTTACACGTCTCGGTCACCTCTTGTTCGCATTGACGGCACTTTGAACAGTGGACGTTACGTTTCAGATGTGTTATGACCCGTGGCTCTACTCTTCATTCGATCCCTGTGTAACCCTACATTTCAGCAGGATAATGCACGACCGCATGTTGCAGGTCCTGTACGGACCTTTCTGGATACAGAAAATGTTCGACTGCTGCCCTGGCCAGCACATTCTCCAGATCTCTCACCAATTGAAAACGTCTGCACAATGGTGGCCGAGCAACTGGCTCGTCACAATACGCCAGTCACTACTCTTGATGAACTGTGGTATCATGTTGAAGCTGCATGGGCAGCTGTACCTGTAAACGCCATCCAAGCTCTGTTTGACTCAATACCCAGGCGTATCAAGGCCGTTATTACGGCCAGAGGTGGTTATTCTGGGTATTGATTTCTCAGGATCTATGCACCCAAATTGCGTGAAAATGTAATCACATGTCAGTTCTAGTACAATATATTTGTCCGATGAATACCCGTTTATTATCTGAATTTCTTCTTGGTGTAGCAATTTTAACGGCCAGTAGTGTATTTCCACTTTGTAACATATTGATGTAGTATGCCAAGCAACAAGTGATATTAATGCATGTCATACACAACATGAAAGACTATTTTATCTAAAGTGTGCAATGAGCACATCAATAATTGACCGTTCATGTACTGTAATGTCAACATTGTGGAATTAGAAACAAGCGAAACCCAGATATTGCCAATCTGAGGGCTTCCGCTCAGGTTTTTGACTGCAAGGGTTTTCCCTCGGCCCGTGCCAAATGGGGAAGGTTAATAACTTCCGTCCGTAGCAAATGTAACACGCACCAGACTGCAAGTATTGGTGAATAATAATAACACTTGCTCATTTACAAACTTAATGAATTATTATTCTGTATAATGTAACTACTAGGACGATGGCATAGAATGATCTTACAAACAATTACGAGATTCTGACACTATGAAAATTCAGCGCCAATCAGTGTCAGAAATTGTTAGCTTATCTTTTCAGCGGGCAGTTGTGCCGTTCTCTGATATTTCGATAAATATTGAATGAAATACAGTGTAAAGTGTTGAGCTGAAAAAGGGCATGCGACGACAGCAGTATCACAAAACTTTTGTCCATTCTGGCTCGACTGATGCGCTCGAAAGAGAGAGAGAGAGAGAGAGAGAGAGGGGGGGGGAGCATATCTGTACTAGCGTATCTATCGCTGTATATATTATGTAAAGTGTTTTCGAATACTATATCAACTGTTAATTTCAAGTTGTCGTGTTAAAGCATTATTGGTTAGCGGCCATCAATCGCCATTACGCCAGAACAACTTAATTTAAAATATTGCAGGCATCACCCGATAAATAAAGAACCATCATTTATGTTATTTAAGAGAGGAAGTTATACCGATCCATTTTTGACAGAGTATTAACTGAAATTGTTTCTTTGATGAGAACACTTAATGCTCCGATGTGGTTAGTCTTGCTATTTGTCAAGTAACCTTTGAACGAACCTATATGATAAGATAATAGATTAATGACACATTTGAAAGCATAAAGTAATATTTTCGAAGGTCAGCATATATTCCCTACAAGTTTCCTTAGGTACGTACGTGTGTTGTACTGGTAGCTTCTCCCGTAGCTCATTCATGGAAGTGGACTGACCAAAGGTTGGGACTTCGTACGGGCGCTGATAACTGCGCAGTTGAGCGCCCCACAAACCAATCATCATCATCATCATCATCATCATCTCCCGCAGCGCGAAAGTTCATGCCGGACAGAGAACAGTGCTTATTACGCTCTATGATTAAATATGAACAGCTTTAATGAAATTTCTTTGCCTACGAAACGAATGATTATTAGTCTTGGCTGTTGCTAACTGCCCATTGCTACGAATATTTTCACGCGTAACATGACGCAACTATATTATCACGCCGAGCAGTGGCTGCGTGCGTGAAATCGAATGACTTGCAGAATCGGCTATTTGCCACCGTCATTAAGGAGAAGCGGGAAGCGGTCAGTACCTTACTGACAGGGATGTGTACCGACTCCACTGCCGTGGCCAGCGGTACAAGGTTTCTCGACTGACGATCCACGGCGCCAACAGCCAGATCAAAGTGGTCCCTCAAGTTCTCGATTGGGTTTTAACCTGGGGAGTTTGGTGGCCTGGGGATCACGGGAAACTCATCCTGGTGCCCTCAGAACCATCACGTACACTGCGAGCTGTGTGACGCGTTGCATGGTCCTGCTGATAGACGCCGTCGTGCCATAGGAAAAGACGTACTCCCCAAGGATAGATGCACACTTGTGTTGATCCACTGCACTTTCTAGAATGACGTGCAAATTACAAGCTTCGGCTCCAATGAACAGCAGTGAGCATGGGTTCATGAGCCAGGTACCTGCTGCAGGAAAATGCCACGAAAGCATTCCCCAGACCATAACACTTGCTCCTCCGGCCTACACCCTTGCGAAGATCCAACGGCCATCTGTCCCATGGAGCTTGAAACGTCATTCATATGGAAAGACCACCTGCCGCCTCTCAGTAGACGTCCAGTTGCGGTTGTTGTTGTTGTGGTCTTCAGTCCTGAGACTGGTTTGATGCAGCTCTCCATTCTACTCTATCCTGTGCAACATTCTTCATCTCCCAGTACTTACTGCAAATTACATCCTTCTGAATCTGCTTAGAGTATTCACCTCTTGGTCTCCCTCTATGATTTTTTACCCTCCACGCTGCCCTCCAATGCTAAATTTGTGATCCCTTGATGCCTCAGGACATGTCCTACCAACCGGTCCCTTCTTCTTGTCAAGTTGTGCCACAAACTCCTCTTCTCCCCAATTCTATTCAATACCTCCTCATTAGTCATCTAATCTTCAGCATTCTTCTGTAGCACCACATTTCGAAAGCTTCTATTCTCTTCTTGTCCAAACTATTTATCGTCCATGTTTCACTTCCATACATGGCTACACTCCATACAAATACTTTCAAGAAACAACTTCCTGACACTTAAATGTATACTCGATGTTAACAAATTTCTCTTCTTCAGAAACGCTTTCCTTGCCATTGCCAGTCTACATTTTATATCCTCTCTACTTCGACTATCATCAGTTATTTTGCTCCCCAAATAGCAAAACTCCTTTACTACTGTGAGTGTCTCATTTCCTAATCTAATTCCCTCTGCATCACGTGACTTAATTCGACTACCTTCCATTATCCTCGTTTTGCTTTTGTTGAAATTAATCTTATATCCTCCTTTCAAGACACTGTCCATGCCGTTCAGCTGCTCTTCCAAGTCCTTTGTTGTCTCTGACAGAATTACAATGTCATCGGCAAACCTCAAAGTTATTATTTCTTCTCCATGGATTTTAATACCTACTCCGAATTTTCTTTTGTTTCCTTTACTGCTTGCTCAATATACAGATTGAATAACATCGGGGAGAGGCTACAATACTATCTCACTCCCTTCCCAACCACTGCTTCCCTTTCGTGCCCCTCGATTCTTATAACCGCCATCTGGTTTCTGTACAAATTGTAAACAGCCTTTCGCTCCCTGTATTTTACCCCTGCCACCTTTAGAATTTGAATGAGAGTATTCCAATCAACTTTGTCAAAAGCTTTCTCTAAGTCTACAAATGCTAGAAATGTCGGTTTGCCTTTCCTTAATCTTTCTTCTAAGATAAGTCGTAGGGTCAGTATTGCCTCACGTGTTCCAATATTTATACGGAATCCAAACTGATCCTCCCTGAGGTCGGCTTCTACCAGTTTTTCCATTCGTCTGTAAAGAATTCGCGTTAGTATTTTGCAGCTGTGGCTTATTAAACTGATAGTTCGGTAATTTTCACATCTGTCAACACCTGCTTTCTTTGGGATTTGAATTATTATATTCTTCTCGAAGTCTGTCTCGTACATCTTGATCTTGCTCACCAAATGGTAGAGTTTTGTCAGGACTGGCTCTCCTAAGGCCGTCAGTAGTTCTAATGGAATGTTGTCCACTCCCGGGGCCTTGTTTCGACTCAGGTCTTTCAGTGCTCTGTCAAACTCTTCACGCAGTATCGTATCTCCCATTTAATCTTCAGCTACATCCTCTTCCATTTCCATAATATTGTCCTCAAGTACATCGCCCTTGTGTAGACCGTCTATATACTCCTTCCACCCTTCTGCTTTCCCTTCTTTGCTTAGAACTGGGTTTCCATCTGAGCTCTTGATATTCATACAAGTGGTTGTCTTTTCAGCAAAGGTCTCTTTAATTTTCCTGTAGGCAGTATCTATCTTACCCCTAGTGAGATAAGCCTCTACATCCTTACATTTGTCCTCTAGCCATCCCTGCTTAGCCATTTTGCACTTCCTGTCGATTACTTTTTGGAGACGTTTGTATTCCTTTTAGCCTGCTTCATTTACTGCATTTTTATATTTTCTCATTTCATCAATTAAATTCAATATTTCTTCTGTTACCCAAGGATTTCTATTAGCCCTCGTCTTTTTACCTACTTTATCCTCTGCTGCCTTCACTACTTCATCCCTCAGAGCTACCCATTCTCCTTCTACTGTATTTCTTTCCCCCATTCGTGACAATTGTTCCCTTATGCCCTCCCTGAATGTACAACCTCTGGTTTAGTCAGTTTATCCAGGTCCCATCTCCTTAAATTCCCACCTTTTTGAAGTTTCTTCAGTTTTAATCTACAGTTCATAACCAGTAGACTGTGGCCAGAGTCCAGTTGCGGTGCTGGCATGCTAATTACAGCCTTCGTGTCAGTGAACATCAGTGAGTATGGGTTCACGAACCAGGTACCTGCTGCCCATACGCAGCAATTTTCGCTTAACGGTCTTTGGATTCGTGCTATCGCCTGATATGACTTCTACATCTGGTAACAATTTCTGTACTCAAATTTTCAAAGTCGCATATGGACTTAATTCCATTACCTAGCTAGAAGAGTTAGCTGGGTTATGGCATTGGAAGGCAAGGACATACAGTCTTAGACACTGTAACGAGTGGTTTTTCGCTTTTAAGAATCCTTTTATTTTACTTTAGACTGTGTGCTGCTATCCCCGTTCCTTCATTTCATGTCTTACACAAAGCAAGGTAGTCGAAGTGGAACAAAGAGAGACTATCAGCGGTGGTACATTTAATCCCTGGTGCAGGTCGCAAGATTGATGCACATAACCGTTCTTTCATGGGCAAGTGGCGCCAGATACGGTAAGTTTTTTTATCCATCCATTCCCACAAGCTGTCCAGATAACTTTTGGAATAGGATACAAGGTTCATCGTCCCCTCAAAGTTGGCACATATAACGAAAGGCAGGCAGATGGGTGTTCCAGCTTCTCGTGAGGGGCCTACTGTACTGCACCATCCTAACAGTCGAAATGCAGTGGACGTCCAGTGTTAAAACAAGTGCATAACTGGAGCACAACACAAAATTAAAATGATAAATATATTGGCTTGGTGAGTGACATTCTCCTTCTGCTCGAGATTAACGACGAGTTGGAAGCAGTGCTATACGAAGCAGGTAGGGTAATGAGCGTGAAACCTAGTTACAGTAGAACGATATGAACATGAAAGTGAATTAAAACATAGCCTACAGTTTTACCCTTGCAGAATACAACAGACGAAGTGAAGGAAGGTTGATGTTCTGAAACAAAATTTGTACAATGTTATTGAAACAAAGAAGATTTAAACTTGAATACAAAAATTCGTCATGTAATAGGTCTCTATTGATCTTAATAGTTGTCCTAGACTTGATGAAGAGGTTTACGAAACTCAGAACTGTTTGCATGAGAAAGGTGAAAAAGATTGGGTCTTATCGTCTTGTCGATACAGAGACAGGTGGGGACAAACAACTAATTGTAAGATGAATAAGAAAGTATAAGGAAATCAGCTGTGAGATTACTAGAGAAACTGTCTCTGAATTTGCTTCATATGGTTATGGACACCATAAACAGATGCTTTTCCAGTGGCAAAGTGAGTCCCCTTCCACTGGTCTTTTGGTTGGCGAGTGTGTCTGTTGATGCAGAGATGCTAGGTTCGATACTGGGTGGCCACCTCAAATTTACTTGTAGTGCAATGCTCTGGAACGAACCCAAGTAAGGCAGATGAGAATCTGCTTGACAAACTGTCGAGTGACATCAAATCGAAAGACTGATTGCCACACAGTATTCATGCAAGAGTAAAACATATAAAGAAGAAAATAAGAGGACATCAAATAATACACTTTAGGAGGACGTTCAAACCTGTGTATACACTGAAGTAAAAGCTGACGAGATGCTAGAGGAAGTTTTTTGTGAAGAAAGTCTGCAGTAAACCGGATCGATGGAAGATAAAAGTTACTGATAAATGTTGAGGCACTTCAGATTAGATAACGGCAATGGACGGAGCAATAGAGGGTTAAATATCTGTGGCGAGAGAATGACGGATTATGTAGCCTACATTACTAAAGGTATCTGGAGTGCCATCCACATGGAGATACAGAAATTAGTAAAGGAAAAAAATAAATTTACGATCACAGTTAATCTGATAATATCTTGAAAGAATTAGGTAGCGAGTCTGGTTTCAAGTTATAGTATCGTTGTCGATGAACCAAACACCTGCTGAAAATTCGGGTTTCAAAACTAGTTCGACAAACCTGACTTCACTGGAGAAGACATTATTTAATACATTCAGGTCCTTCACTTTCTCCCTTTCCGATGCTCTTTATTCAGCCAGTGCCAGATCGAGACTGGTATGGTACTTCTCTAG
Organism: Schistocerca cancellata; assembly: GCF_023864275.1. Taxonomy (NCBI): domain Eukaryota; kingdom Metazoa; phylum Arthropoda; class Insecta; order Orthoptera; family Acrididae; genus Schistocerca; species Schistocerca cancellata. Next base: position 693,063,136 of record NC_064628.1, read on the forward strand.
TTTCGCGGAGAACCAAGCAAACTCGTGTATAGACTGTTATTACTCTGGGGTGATCACTCCCAAAAAAATTTTGAAGCTACTCCCAGCTCGTCGCACCGGCTCTCCATCTTCCGGGGAAGAATCTGTGTATCCATTCTGTTTCTGTGTCTATTGCAATCGCATAGTCAAATGCGACATCGTTTTCCAAAGTGTTTGTTTATCGTGTGTCTGAGGCGGGACTTGGGAGCCAACCCGGTATATACCTCGCTGGACGTGGAAGAACTCCTAAAAAGCTGGCTGACTGGCATACTTGACCCTATCGTCAGTCTGCGAGATGGATTCAAACATTACAATAATAAAACATTATATCTCCTTGTACAGCACAATCATTACCTAAAGAACCACCACTCTTACACCATACAAATACAGATTCAGAACTTTCTATTTTACGACAAACACGACTTCTTAAAACAAGAGGTTCATCACTTGACAGATAACTTCCTCCATAAGCCTTATTAGACTGATGAATAATGTTAAATGTTTTCCACGCAATGACATCACGCGTAGGAAAAGAATCCAAAGAACTCTTCTTAGCATCACTCGTACGAACAAGGGCAATAGTTATCCAACCATTACCAGTTCCTTGAACTGACATAGCCAAACTAAATCTTGCAACAAAACCAATCCAACTGTGGGCACCTGAAAAAATGGATGCCTCATCGGTTGCCTTCGGTGAAAGACTAATACTCTTACACACTTTGAAAACAGAAGGCCGCAGCCGCACGATGAGTCGACGACTTATGTTAGGAGGCGTTTTAGGCCTTCTGTTGTCAAAGTGTATAAGAGTATTAGTCTTTCACCGAAGGCAACCGATGAGGCATCCATTTTTTCAGGTGCCCACAGGTGGATGGGTTTTGTTGCAAGATTTAGTTTGGCTATGTCAGTTCAAGGAACTGGTAATGGTTGGATAACTATTGCCCTTGTTCGTACGAGTGATGCTAAGAAGAGTTCTTTGGATACTTTTCCTACGCGTGATGTCATTGCGTGGAAAACATTTAACATTATTCATCAGTCTAATAAAGCTTATGTAGGAAGTTATCTGTCAAGTGATGTCTCCCCATGTCCCGGAAGAGAGTGCTTTAACGTGCCCGGCAATCCAACAGTGTTACTTTCTGGTCCTATATCGTTTTTATTAATGTATGTGAGTATAATTATGTAAACAAAGTTCGCAAGAAATTATTTTCATACGTCAACACCTACGTAACAAAGACTGACAGGATGTTGACTCAGTTTGTGCAGGGATTGGAAGGCGCATTGCTTTTATAGCCTGCTCAGTGCGACGCTATCAGAGCTCTCTGACTCACGGCTACTTATCCGTCAAATCTCCTGAGTGCCCTGTAATATGATGGAAAGTATTTAACGAGATAAGCCGGTCGGCGCACTGGCCCCCCATGCGTCGGAAGCGTGTGCGACTTTTATCGCAAGTGCGAGCACGTGTCAGCAAGTGTTCCATAATCTTCCTGGGGACTCACTTTTCTGTAATTCCCTGACGGAGAACAGCGGGATGACTGATGTCAGATTTCATGGGATACATCAACTTGCTATTCCTAATTGGACCACTTGACAGCAGTTTCTTTTTAGATTATAACAGACAGAAGAAGGAATTTTCCTGTAATGACTTTTCTCCTCCTCACCTCCTCTACATCTCCTTGCTACTCTGTCTTTTCCTCTCTGCGCTTTACTTTTATGCCTGGAGTTTTCTGCGCCCACTCACACATCTTCTTTCCGCTGCCCTCTGTATTTACATCCTGGCTGGTGTCGTCTCAGTTCTTTGAAACTTTTCAGTTTCTTCTTTTTCATTGTATTACGTTTTCTTTATTTTAATGATGTCAGGAGCTCGTTAGTACTATTCATTGGACGAGGTGTTTTCTTTTTCCCCTGTCCGTAATTTTAACTCTGTAGACAACTTTTCCGCAATAGTTTGACAACATATACAATACCTGTCAAAACTTTTCGATCACCCATGATAAAAACTGTATTCTTTATTTCAGTGTGCAAATACACGGTAAAAACTAAATAGACCAACAAAATTAATATTTTCTCCCTCCAACATTAATTAAAACACTACATGATTTACATTTTAGCCTCATCAAAACGTATGAGTAAACACCACAGGTGAAGATGGGCGTCGCAAGAGGCATGTATGGGGGGAAGCGAGAAGGTTCGATGTCATCGGCTATCCTCACGACCGCCGAGAATTGTTCTCTTGTCTCTCGTACGGCTTTGAGCCAGGAAGCGTTATAGATAAGTGGATTCTTCTAGCCCCAAACAATTTTCACCGTTGGTTAGGCAGTGCGTGTAGCCACCGTCGTCTCCTGTGCTTTCGTCTGGTGCTTTTGCATTAACGTCTCCACCGGTTATGTGGTCCCGGTATGCTGCTAGCCTGTAGGCTCTGTCTGGGGAAGATACTTTTGCAGCTAATGACAAATTGGGTGTAGTATTCTCGTCGCCACTGTAGCGTCTTGTACCGTAGGAATCAAGGGAGAGGATGTTGTTGTGGGTGGCGGGTATCCTCTTTCTACAACTCAACTGCACACGTGAATTACTACAGTTCTTTATTTACACGAATAGGAAGCTATTTGTCTTGAATAGAGTCTATGTGTTATGGTATAAATACATCAGTAATAGCCCTCTTGCAGACAATATTGGTAATCAGGCTATTTTCACTAATCTGGTCGCTATGTACTGTCGTAGCCTGTGACCTGCTCTGCTGGGCGAGTGACAGACGCCAAACTGGAGCATGAGTTAGTGAGTCAGTGAGTCAATGAGGCCCTCCGGTCAGTGGTGGGGGGCTGTCGAGAGGGCGTTGGCGGCATGTTACTTGTCAGTGTGTCTCTGGCCCCTCTCGTGATACGTGCGCTCGATCCAGCACCTACTATCGATCTTCGCACTACATCTGTGCCGACCGGTGTGCTGGCGACAGCTTACAGCAGCACACTGGGAGAAAGTGTTGTGGTTATGGCTGATTAGATACGTAACTGAAACCTGATAGTCAGGGGAAGGCTGGATTCGGTTACGATTGTGGATGGGGCCATAATCAGTTACTATTGGTTGCTTTTTACAGTTGCACACATTTATTTTTAAAACAGTAATTCCACACTCAACAATAAATAAAAAAAAATACCACACGTTATTAATGAAGGAATAAACAACTGTGTAAAAAATAGTTTTCAGTGTGTTACAATTTAGCAAATCACCGTCAGATACAGATAAAGTTAAAAAAAAACAAGCCATTGTGATCACGGCTGAAGGCCTTACACGCCATAAATGGCAATAAATTAAGAATTGTTTAAAACTCGCTGCAGCTTACAAATTAGAGGTATTGAAATATTAAAGGCAAGTCGCCACAATCACCGCAGAAGGCATCAGACGCTAGGAATGGCATTAAATAAGGTTTTAAGGCTTACTGCTAAGATACAAATACCAAATAGAATTTTAAAGCAAATGACCACAATCACGGCTGAAGGCTTTACACGCCAGGAACGGCAATAGTATAAAAAAATTTTGAAACCCGCTGTAAAACAGCAAATACAACAGCAAAAGTTAATTAAAAAAACAAGCAACTGATCCAGACAGAGCTCCAGCAATCGACCTCTGAGAAGGTCCGGCAACAAACACTTTCGCGAGCGATGAGATAGGCAGCCAAGAGTTGCATTTACTTCACAAGATGGTAACTCAGATTAGTGGTAGTCTAATTAATGACTAATGATAATCTTGCTGAAGCTACCTGATGTCCAATAAACCCAATGCAACGATGGAATAATACGCCAAGGCCGGAACCAGCGGTCCGCGCTACGTCCCCAGAATACTGTGTTTAGAGCGCCCAGAACGAGAAATGAACCACTACCAGACTTCCATCCGATTCCACAAACCCGAAAATCTGAACAAACAAGTCACTGTACAGAACACCGGACAAACAGACAGTAACTAAAACCCCACTCGATATGCGTGCGAGACAAAACCGAAATGTAACCAATCAGAATCAGCAACCACACGTCATTGCAGAAACAATCACAAAGCAAGCCTAAACCAGGTACTAAATGAGTGACATCAAATTCATGAAGCACACAAACACACACTGGACTCACTGTGGCAACTCTGACGATGGTTGGCAGAATGAAACAAATCTCTTCACTGCTTCATTAATTCACAGTTGAGTAACCACACCGACTAATCACTGAACTAAGTGCTTTTAACACAGTAGGGTCTTCAAGTACTAAGCAGTACGCAGATCCAGCAAACTGCACATGACGCCGCGATGATAATCTGTCACGACATCACATACGTACTCTGTTCTACTTGGATTGAAATGCACTCATCTTAAAGCTTGCTGGATCCGGCTTCCGACGAGGTCCTTCACCCTCGTGACCACAGCCCTTCCATACGGCAGTACATGCGTGCCGCCAGCGGTCCCGGCGTGTTCCCGCACTGCGCGGACCTGGCTCCTCCTGAGTCCTCAAACCAACTGGCACACTCACACGACCTGGATAAACAACGACGTCTCCCCAAAGATAGGGCAACAGTTAATACATATCGATAACTGCCGCTGCTGCCACTAGCGGACAGGCAACGCTTGCCAAAGCGAGTGGTGCCAGTCAACACGAGAAGAAGACAAACAACCGCAACCATGCCAACTAAACGAAACTGTCTGGCCTCCAACAGAGGGCGGAAACCTACAAACAGCACGAACGCGAGCCTCAGCACGGCTCAGTAACTTACAGCTTGTGTGCAGGCTATCAGCTGCTGACGGGTTCAAGTCTATGTGTGGGGATGTTGCTGTTTTGGAGCTCGGGGAGCAGTGAGAGCTGTGAATGGTTACTGTTGTACCTGAAAGCTTACCAAATTTGTGATTTATTGTAGAGAAATGGTACTTTTGCGCTTGTATAGTGTACCTTGTAACGGCGCGCTCCAGGCGAGCTTAACCATGTGCAGTTTATTCTCGAACCGTGAGAGTAACTATTCGTTGTGTGAAGTACCGATTGGTAGTGGTATGAGACTGGGGTGTTGTTCAAGTAATAACTGTAACTGGAGCTTGACCACCGTTTGTGCTTTCGAATTAAATCTGGTATTGGTTTCTAGTGACTGAACTCTTCTTCAGAATTGTAGTATGTACCATAAGTGCTATTCAAATAATTACTCAAGCTAGAGCTTGACCAGCGTTGTGCTTTTGAATTAAACCTTGACATGATTCCAGTTAATTGCACCTTTACTTATGAAGTTTAGTACTACTGTAAGCATTGCTTAAGTAACATTAAATAACTGAAGATGGCTCTCGATCAGCATTTGTGCTATTTGGTTAAATGTTGTGTTGATTTCTAGTTAACTGAACTTTCACTCGATAATTTTGATATGCACCTTAAGTGCCATTCAGGTAATAACTAAAGCTGGTGCTTAACCAGCATTTGGTTCAACTGACTGAATCTTGCGTTGATTCATTGTAAATGCTGAAACTGCACCTTGTGTAATCTTGAAAGTGACTGTTGACTTTCGAAAATTTTTATGAGTAGCGTTACTACAAAATTTTACATTAAGAGGGTGGGGTTATATAGTAGAACAATGATATATATAACTGAAACTGGGTTCACATCCTCTTGGGATGGGAATGTTTATGTTTATTTGTGAAATAAAGATGATCTTAAAATGTATATACCTTTCTCCCCGCACCACCCTTCCCCATTGACCAGTTCACCCATAATATTGGATAATTGACCCTCGCAACATCCATCTCTAAAGGCTCAGAAATTTGTGTTACACACTTTGTCACTCAAGCAATGAACTTCTCGTAATGCGTTCATTGTTTTATATTGTAACGGGCCGGCCGGAGTGGCCGAGCGGTTAAAGGCGCTACAGTCTGGAACCGCACGACCGCTACGGTCGCAGGTTCGAATCCTGCCTCGGGTATGGATGTGTGTGATGTCCTTACGTTAGTTAGGTTTAAGTAGTTCTAAGTTCTAGGGGACTGATGACCTGAGATGTTAAGTCCCATAGTGCTCAGAGCCATTTGGGAAGTACGAAATATAGCGGAAACTCCAGCGATATATGGGACTTTTGGTCGTCCAGGGTAGCGCCTAAATGACACTAAGTAATGGCAGCGTGCATAACGCACATTTCCTTCTGCATGAAAGTGCTGGTAGACAGAGATACGGTGATGCAATTAAATTGTATCGTAATAACGATCCAAAACACAAAGCTAAAAAATTGTTCAAATGGCTCTGAGCTCTATGGGACTTAACTTCTGAGGTCGTCAGTCCCCTAGAACTTAGAACTACTTAAACCTAACTAACCTATCACGCACATCCATGCCCGAGGCAGGATTCGAACCTGCGACCGTAGTGGTCGCGCGGTTCCAGACTGCAGCGCCTAGAACCGCTCAGCCACTTCCGCCGGCAAACACAAAGCTTTTGTCGTGCAAAGTTGTTACTGTTAAATCGTCCCAAATTTAAAGAAACGCTTCCGCGGGTTTCTGATCTCAGAATGAACTCGTACCACGTAATAAGCGCACCGATTACTTCTAAATGTTCATTAAGAAGAAGAGTTATTGATAATCGGTCTTGTATTCAGACTGACGCCACAAGCAGGTCGATCTCCGAGCCGTGGAAACTCTAGAAAGAGGTTATTTGACGAAACTGTTACATCATTTTATACTGCAGATTTATTACTTTGAATATTATAGTTACGTTCAGGCGATTTATTTTCTTACTTATGTAATTTGAAGATTGTATGATGTGTTTTAAATCTGGAATTTGAATTAGATGTGCTTACCAAATTCACAGAAACAAGAGTCAGAGTTGTATCTTCGTCGATGACTAACTAGTTACAATCAGCGGGTTCAGATACCAACTACGTCAGTTGACTTGCTGTGTAGGAGACCAGTCGCTCATGACAACTTCCCCTGAATTACAGCTATAATTTCCAAATACCATCCACGTGTGATAAAACTGACACTCGCGCATTACCAACAAGTCGAGTGCTGCTCCACTGTGAGGTGCTTGTGCCGTGTGCTAGGTGGAGGAAGCTGTGACTCACCGTCTGAAAGTCTGCCGTCACAGCTAATAAATCTGTACGCTGTCACGCATACTTTAAACTGCAGAAGATTACGTCAACAGCTTCTCGGTCTGTGTTCGAGGGCCATTCTCCACCACCACCTCGTTGCATAATTGAGTCATACGCTTACGCCACAAAACCTTTTCTTTTTGTCATCCATTGTACACTGATGCAATGGCACTTCCTCTACATTTGTTCCCCTTGGTTATCCTTCCGTTTTCGCGATATGACAGGTCAGCGTCTCAACGCTGTTCATATTTCGTCATTAAAAAGACCTGTATAACATCACATTCAGTTATACTGTTTGCTGTCTCTCATTCCGAGACCAAAACAGTGTTCTGTATTCCGCACCAATAAAGGACATTCCTCAGCTTCCAGGAACACACATCCGGAAAGTGATGTTTCAAGGAAAATAAAATTGAAGGGAGACTCTCCCGTTACACAGTTTTTCTGCTTTGCAGGCTATCCACCTTGGATACTTACACTATACAATCATCTTACGTCACATGATGTTCTCTGTTTACAAGACCTCTCAGAGATTCGGGCCTAGCTCCACACTGTATTATGAGAAAGTTGGGTGGATCAAGATAGACCGTATTGTTGGACACTGAAGTCTCCGAATCTGAATCGTTAGATTTTGTATTATGATGTAACATGAGCACATGTTACTTGTTTACGAGATCCTTGTACAATCAGAAGAAAACCAACTTCTCTGTGTTTGATGGATGCAGCAGAAATGATTCATTGTACAACTATTAATTTTAGAAGTTGCATCAAAATTTACTCTGCAGATGGAAAAAGCACAGTTTTCAAACATATGCTCTTCTATAAAACTTTGTAACCCCCCTACAGCTTCTAGAACTGACTAACAGGAATTGCGAAACACGCTACACGTTATTTGATGAAAAGTATCCCTTCACCTGTTAGCTGACATTAATATGGCGTGTGTCCATCCTTCGCCTTTATGATGGCTTGAAATTTTCTGGTTACATTTTCAGTGAGATGTCTGAATATCTGTGGAGGAATGGCGATCCATTATCCTCAAGGTTAGAAACCAGAGAAGCTAGAGATGCTAGACGTTGCGATATGCAGCAAAGTTGACTTTCTAACTGATGCAAAGTTGTTGCATTGGGTTCAAATCGGAACTCTGGGCAGGCCAGTCCATTTAAGGGATATTACTGCCCACAAACCAGTACCTCACAGATGTTGCTTTATTACAGGGAGCATTGTCGAGCCGATACAGTCATCATCTCTGAACTGTTCCTCTACTGTACACTTAATACAAATCTGTGAGAAGTACTCTTATTCTTCCGTATGTAGAATTTTCTTAAGCGCTATAAGGAGACCACACCTTAACCACGCAAAGCACCCCATACCATAACACCACCTGCTCCGTACTTGACCGTAGGCATTACACATGATGACAGGTAACGTTCTACAGGCATTGGCCAAACCGAAACGCTTCTATTAGTTTGTCACATGATATAACTTGATTCATCATTTCAAACCACGTTTTCAGTCCCCCACTGTCCAGTCACGTCAGTCTCCATACTCCCTCAAGCGTCGTTTAGCATTGACTACAGAAATGAGTGGCTTATGAAGAGCTGTTCTACTACTGTACTCCATTCTTTTTAGCTTCCTACGAACATGTATTGTGATAGCTGGACTGCTGGTAGCACTTTGGAACTCAAGAGTGATTACTTCTGTTGATTTCATGCGATTTTTTTAAAAGGCCCTCCACAATGTAATACACTCCTGGAAATTGAAATAAGAACACCGTGAATTCATTGTCCCAGGAAGGGGAAACTTTATTGACACATTCCTGGGGTCAGATACATCACATGATCACACTGACAGAACCACAGGCACATAGACACAGGCAACAGAGCATGCACAATGTCGGCACTAGTACAGTGTATATCCACCTTTCGCAGCAATGCAGGCTGCTATTCTCCCATGGAGACGATCGTAGAGATACTGGATGTAGTCCTGTGGAACGGCTTGCCATGCCATTTCCACCTGGCGCCTCAGTTGGACCAGCGTTCGTGCTGGACGTGCAGACCGCGTTAGACGACGCTTCATCCAGTCTCAAACATGCTCAATGGGGGACACATCCGGAGATCTTGCTGGCCAGGGTAGTTGACTTACACCTTCTAGAGCACGTTGGGTGGCACGGGATACATGCGGACGTGCATTGTCCTGTTGGAACAGCAAGTTCCCTTGCCGGTCTAGGAATGGTAGAACGATGGGTTCGATGACGGTTTGGATGTACCGTGCACTATTCAGTGTCCCCTCGACGATCACCAGTGGTGTACGGCCAGTGTAGGAGATCGCTCCCCACACCATGATGCCGGGTGTTGGTCCTGTGTGCCTCGGTCGTATGCAGTCCTGATTGTGGCGCTCACCTGCACGGCGCCAAACACGCATACGACCATCATTGGCACCAAGGCAGAAGCGACTCTCATCGCTGAAGACGACACGTCTCCATTCGTTCCTCCATTCACGCCTGTCGCGACACCACTGGAGGCGGGCTGCACGATGTTGGGGCGTGAGCGGAAGACGGCCTAACGGTGTGCGGGACCGTAGCCCAGCTTCATGGAGACGGTTGCGAATGGTCCTCGCCGATACCCCAGGAGCAACAGTGTCCCTAATTTGCTGGGAAGTGGCGGTGCGGTCCCCTACGGCACTGCGTAGGATCCTACGGTCTTGGCGTGCATCCGTGCGTCGCTGCGGTCCGGTCCCAGGTCGACGGGCACGTGCACCTTCCGCCGACCACTGGCGACAACATCGATGTACTGTGGAGACCTCACGCCCCACGTGTTGAGCAATTCGGCGGTACGTCCACCCGGCCTCCCGCATGCTCACTATACGCCCTCGCTCAAAGTCCGTCAACTGCACATACGGTTCACGTCCACGCCGTCGCGGCATGCTACCAGTGTTAAAGACTGCGATGGAGCTCCGTATGCCACGGCAAACTGGCTGACACTGACGGCGGCGGTGCACAAATGCTGCGCAGCTAGAGCCATTCGACGGCCAACACCGCGGTTCCTGGTGTATCCGCTGTGCCGTGCGTGTGATCATTGCTTGTACAGCCCAGCCCTCTCGCAGTGTCCGGAGCAAGTATGGTGGGTCTGACACACCGGTGTCAATGTGTTCTTTTTTCCATTTCCAGGAGTGTATTATCCTCGTCCGTGAGTACATGACGTCTATGTGGTTCTGACGTACCTGTGGTTGTTGTTTCGCGTTTCCACACCACAATCACATCACCAATAGTCGATTTGGGCGGCTTTAGAAGTGTTGCAACATCCCTGGTGGATTTTTTACCCAGGTCACATCCAGTAACTAGTACACATTCGAAGTCACTGAGCTCTCTTGGCCCTTCTATTCTGCTGTTACTGCATCTCAACTGACAACACAATACTTCACACCTTCTTTCGTACTGGTGCTTCCGCCTCTTGTGTCGTCGATTGGTTCAAATAAATAGTTCAAATGGCTCTGAGCATCATGGGACTTAACATCTGTGGTCATCAGTCCCCTAGAACTTAGAACTACCTAAATCTAACTAAGCTAAGGACATCACACACATCCATGCCCGAGGGAGGATTCGAACCTGCGACCGTAGCGGCCACGCGGTTCCAGACTGAAGCGCCTAGAACCGCACGGCCACACCGGCCGGCGTCGATTGGTCACTTACACATTGTATCGGAGTGGCGCGGGAGCTTTTGTTCAAATAATGTATATGTGCCTTCTAGTATTTAATGTTATAGGTCTCTGACACATCTCGTGCAACAGCCAATGCAGATTTTATGGTAACCATAGGTGCTCTACTTGACAAACCGAGAGAGTGAAATAAATGGAGAACTTAAAACTGCAGTCTGATGCCTTTTACTGTGATTTCTTCTATGTCACCGTACATTTCAGTGCCACAATTTCATCATCAGGGCTTCCTCTGTATCAAGCTTCATTTGATATCAACACTCGTTTCTGGTGTGCATATTTCCTCTTTGATTTATCAAACATAGATTATTTTAGTTTTATTATACTGAAAAGATAGAAAAGGAGCTGAGCGAAGAACAGCATGGGTTTAGGAAGGGAAGAAGTACGATCGACCTGATATTTTCTATCCGTCAACTGATGGAAAAAAGTTGGGAGTATAACAAAAGAGTGATAATGGTTTTAATAGACATAGAAAAGGCATAGACTCAGTTAACGGGGAAAGACTCTGGGAAGAAATGAAGAAGATAGATATAGAAGATGGTTACATTAATGTAATAAAGACAATGTACAGAGGACACAATTGTAGAATTAGAACACCATTGGGGAACTCTGAATGCTTCGAAATAAGACAAGGACTTAAGCAAGGAAGTATTCTATCTCCTGCACTTTATAATGTCGTGATGGAGGGAATGTACAGGGCAGTTAATGATATAGTAAAAGAAAAAGACAAAAAGACGATTTTTGCAGATGATATGGTAATATGGGGTGATAAAGAGGTACAGTTACAGCTTGATGCGTGGAAGAAAATAATGAAAAGATATGGATTAAAAATAAATAAAGATAAGAGTGAAGTAATGGTATTTGGAAGAGAGAAAGGGATCAACGGAAATATTACCTTGAATGGAGAACTCCTCAAAGTGGTAGAAAGTTTCACTTATTTAGGGAATGAAATATCTAGGGATGTAAGAATAACTAACGAAATTAATAGGAGGTTACAGAAGGAAGGCAACTTCTACCAAACAATAAAACACCTGATTTGGAATACGGAAGTTTCAGAAAAAGCAAAACTCTTTATATATAAGATTTATTACTTCCCTATTGTCACCTATGGTGGGGAAACATGGACAATGACAGAAAGGGACTGGAGGAGACTGCAAGCAGGGGAAATGAAATTTCTCAGAGAAGTTAAGGGAAAAACAAGAATGGACAGAGAAAGGAATGTAGAGATTAAAAAGGACCTTAAACAAGAAAGTACGAGAGAAGAAATTGAAAAAAAGAGATTAAGATGGTATGGGCATGTTAAAAGGATGCATTGGCAGAGACTCCCCAAAATTATGGAAGAACTAAAGATGGATGGGAAAAGACCTAGAGGACGCACAAGAACACGGTGGAAAATGGGAGTGAGAATATCTGTAGAAAGGAGAAGTGTGACCTGGCAGCAAGTGGAGGAAGAAAAGTGGTGGGAGGACCGAGCCAAATGGAGAGGACTCGTCAGCACCCAGACCCGGCAGTAGCTGAAGTGGGATCGGATATAGATAGATATACTTGTCTTCATAATTATGTTTACAAAACCAAATACATACTGCTTACAGCAAAGCTCTCCACTAGAAATTCAAATGTTGAGGTAGGTCGCATCATGATTTCGCTAACTACCACTGCGAAACATTTAGGAACACAACTGAAGAAGAAGCTACGGGGGATATTCAGTAATTAAAGAGACAAATTGATGTAGAAAATAAATAGTTAGTAGCAAGTTTTTTACATTCATGAAAAGGTTGGAATCACTGGCATGAGCTCAGAACATCTGAGAGATAAAATTGTTTGTTTGTAATCACAATATTGCATTTAACGAACGCATGTCCGCTTGAAGTTTTCGTTTTAGTTCAGTGATCCGCTTTCTTTGCTTTTTGAAGGTGAAAAACCGGCTAAAATCTGTTCTCGAATGATTTTACAGTATGGCGAAATTTGTATGAACCCCGGAAGCTTTTATAAGTGGGTGGATCAATCCTGAAAGGTCGGAGCTTTGATGAACTGTTTAACATACTGTATGAGACCCACATCAGTATAGGTCATAGCGGCTGAACACGGATGATTGTGGAACTGAATCGTATGTACAAGAATGTAATTGTTAAATCAGTCGTTACTTATTTCAGATTATGGCGAACCATGTCAGAAAAAGCAAAAAACACTGAAAAGGGGTATTGTAGTGAAATATATCATACACAGTGAAATGAATGCACTTAATCGACATGCAGGTAAACCTAGACAATAAGTCAAAGTTCATACTTGTATACCAAGATCATTTGACAAAATTTGTTATCCTCTGCGCACTAACTTAAAAAAGGGCTGATGAAGTAGCATATCATCTTTTGGACATTTTTATCATCTTTGGTGCTCCATGTATCCTTCATTCTGATAATGGCAGAGAGTTTTTTAACCAAATCATTCAATAGTCCACAGGAAGCCGAGGCACAGTCAGTCTCAGGGATCAGTCGAAAGAGCAAGTCAAGATATCGAAAATATGTTATCAACTTACACGGAAACAAATGAAACTTAAAATAGTCTAAACGGCTGAGGGTTGTGCAAACAATGAAAAATAGGGCTTATCATGAAGGGATCAGATGTTCACCATATGAAGCCACGTTTGGGGTTCCAATGAAAATGGGCATTGCGACGTCAGTTGTTCCACGTGATTTAATAAAAAATATAAACACTGAAGAAGACTTGTAAACAATGTTAAACGCCACTTTCACTGGCTCACAGGAAATTGAAAATGACAGCCAAGGAATTGATGCCAACGAATCAAGTACTGAAATAGAAGGAACGGAGGTAGAAGAAAGTGTGGCTGCAGCAAGTGAGAAAGCACCAGAGGCACAGGATTTGATGACAGTTAACAACAAGACTCCGGCACCAGCTGATAGTTGTGTCGAGACGCTGACGAATTCCAACAGTGTTAATAAAGTGAAACGGATCAGAGAAGCTGCCAAGGAAGGTCTTCAATTGCAGGCAAAGAAAATGAAAACAGCCTAATGTAACAAAATTCCAAAACGTTCAGTTAGATAGAATATGAGAATTTAAGTACCAGATGCAGACAGGTAAAAAACTGATGCAAAATCTATAGTAGCAGTAGAGATAAATATTGAGGATGACAAATTTTATCAACTTGGTACCAAAGCTGGTAAACTAAAGTCATTGTACACTAGGAACCAATTTACATTGAACAAAGAAAATTTTATCAACGTCGAAGAAGTGGCAAGAGAAGACATTAGTCTATGGTAAGTGGTTGCCAAACAATCCTTTTTGGAGGACAAGGGTTCAAAATGTGCAATTGCTTAACAAAGTGTTCAACTAAAAAATGCTTGAGTAAATCGTCTTCCATATTACGTAATTCAAAATGCCACAATAGTCAGCCTTGTTGTAACAAAAATTAACGTTCATAAGGTAACATTTTTAACTAATACAGAATATTGCTCATTATGATCACATTGGAATGCAAACATGTTTAAAATACATAAATTTACAATAAATACAAACTATTTCAATAAATTGTTCAAAATGGTTCAAATGGCTCTGAGCACTATGAGACTTAACTTCTGAGGTCATCAGTCCCCTAGAACTTAGAACTACTTAAACAAAATTAACCTAAGGACATCACACACATCCATGCCCGAGGCAGGATTCGAACCTGCGACCGGGGTCCAGACTGTAGCGCCTAGAACCGCTCGGCCACCGCGGGCGGCAATAAATTGTTAAGCTGATTTTTTTTAATTGATACGGTTTTACCAGTTGGTATGGGTACATCCTAAGATTTAACAACGTCACTTAAAAGATCGAAATCTATGCATATAATAAGAAATTTCGGACTTTTACCACACCGTGATGGAGTTCTATGATTTACCAATCATCTTACTTTTACAGTAACACATACACAAAATACTGAAATGATATAAAAAACTCTTTTTTTCATTCCTTAGACATGTGCATGCTAAATTCCCACCTTATTTACAAGGTTCAAACCGGGGAGAATAATTCAGTCACCGAGTGTCATCTCAGCCTCTGTTTTCGATGTCTAATCGAAAGCGCAATGTAATGTCTCTGCCGGTCGCCAAGCGACGTTTTGCTCGGCGTCCCGCCAGGAGATAAGTGCGGGGTCTGGCCCGTTAACTTAACGCCTCTCTGGTTGGGATCGGCGTACCCCTGGTGGGAGGAAGGCTATTGAGCAACTCCGATTGGCTGTTATGTGGGACCTGATGGCTGGAATCACCTGCCGGAATCGGGTCGTAATCTGAGCAGAAGTCTGGACTGCCAAATTCACTTGGCTGGGAAACACGGCCTTCGGATAGCAAGACGGCCTTGGCTTGCCCCTGATGTTTGTTATCTGCAGATACATAGCCAGGGCCGGCCGCTGGTGGCCGAGCGGTTCTGGCGCTACAGTCTGGAACCGCGCGACCGCTACGGTCGCAGGTTCGAATCCTGCCTCGGGCATGGATGTGTGTGTTGTCCTTAGGTTAGTTAGGTTTAAGTAGTTCTAAGTTCTAGGGGACTTATGACCTCAGCGGTTGAGTCCCATAGTGCTCAGAGCCATTTGAGCATAGCCAGGGTGGTGCGGCGGAAGCATATGAACTTGTTTGGTGAGCATCTTATTCTGTGCTGAAGGGTGCTTCTGATCTGTGCTTCAGTTGACTCACTTGCTTAGGCGTGTTACCAGTAATTATGTTCGTGAATTTGATTTTACTTTAGGCCCGTGTGCTCTTTTACCGTTTGCGCATTGAGCATTGTCGGGAATTCACGAAGATTGTGTGTTGTTGCCAGTAACACAGATTTCCTGTGCAGACAACTTCATGTAACTTGTCTTACTTGAGCCCACTACGGTATTATGTTTCAACTGTATTTATGGATCTTTTTATTAAATCGACGAGAGTGCAAGTGGTGTATTTTACTAAGAGTTTTATTTGTGTATGTTATAAAAACTCTGTTAGTGGAAGCGCACTGGGCGTTTTTAGGATTTATTGATCTATTTTTTATCGTTGCCCGTTTATTTAATAATGTTATTTCTTAACTGGAACTGGGTGGAGTTCCGATTCAAGTTGATTCTCATTGCTCACTGCTTGCCATTGACGTCAGTTAAGCGTTAATATGGGCATTCTTGTTCCAATTAATTATTAGCGTCCACTCGTACATATTTTGTTATCATTGCAAACGTCTCTCATAGTGTGAGCGTGCTGTTTTAAGTTATTCATGACTGCCCATGACCTGTTATTGAAATCAGTCGGCAGCTGTGTCATGAATTTTACTTGTACATATTTTGATCATTGTCCACTATTCCAGCGCCGGCTCCATTGATACTGCCACCCCGTGCAAAAATATCACCCCCCCCCCCACACTACCCTTCCCCTCCTAGCAATTTCGCCGGCCGGTGTGGCCGTGCGGTTCTAAGCGCGTCAGTTTGGAACCGCGTGACCGCTACAGTCGCAGGTTCGAATCCTGCCTCGGGCATGGATGTGTGTGATGTCCTTAGGTTAGTTAGGTTTAAGTAGATCTAAGTTCTAGGGGACTGATGACCTCAGTAGTTACGTCCCATAGTGCTCAGAGCCATCTGAACCATCCTAGCATTTTCAGGCATAATCAACTTTTTTCACTATTTCAGTCATCCACATCATCTTATTTTCACATATCACACTTACTCATGCGTCTTTTTGACGTGAATGCGTCTTTATGGCCGCAAGCAGGTATGGAGCACTAGCTCTCTGCTACTTCTCATAACTTTCGTCTTTCTTCGATTTATGCTCAATACATATTCTGTTGTTATTAGTTTGTTCATTCCATTCAACATATCATGTAATTCTTCTTCATTTTCACTCATTATAGCAATGTCATCAGCGAATCGTATCGTTGATATCCTATGAACTTGACTTTTAATCCCATACCTGACTAACATATCACTTATAACTGTTTTATTTGGTGAAAAAAATCGTATAAACCGACAGTCCATGTTTAGTGTGACAATGGTAGATAAAAGAAGGACAGCTATGGTCGGACATCGAGAAGTCGTGCTTTTCGACATCCTTTAAGTCCAAGATTTATGGCGCAAATCAACTATTTTTGAAAGAACTTTCATTTATTGCAATGAAAAGTAACAATTAAATACTAAATAAAGTTTCTGAGACGGAAACAGTGTGAAATACAATGAAACTGGATAAAGAATTCGTGCAGTGCAGTTTAGATGCTTCAGCCTCAAAATAACTTTTTATAGTTTCCCGTACTGTGTTGTTATTAGTATCTATTGATTATGCCTTCAACACCAAGAAAGGAAATATAATGAGAGAAAACTTGAAATAAGTTATAGACAGAACATTAAAAATTAATGTAGAGGTGTGCGGCAAGAAGAAGAGGCAATGTAAATGGTGTTAACGGCGGATCCAAAGGAGAGGGAGTGGTGGGGGAAGGATGCTATGCATCTTTCCACGTATAAACGCCGCTTAATCACAATGTCTGGGTTCAAAAGGCTACTACATGTGACGGGAAATGCGTGTTCAACCTACTCTTTATTTGTTTATTATATGGTGTTTACCTCAGCGATACTGCTACAGCTGATCATGGTGGGTGTGTAGGAACCGTCAGGCCATCATATGCTGACATCCATCTTCATTTCTTTATAATAAAGTTTATCGCTTCTGTAGGGGCTTTCAAACTGACTTAGGTACATTTCAGTTGTCATGTAGCCGCATGGTGGGAATTGAGATGCCAACATTGCCACTAGCAGGCTTTGCTATTTTGGAAGATGCACCCATGGTAATCAACTCCAGCGCTTCAGTCATGTGTTACACAATTCGAGGACAACTTCGAGTAAGGCACTAGATTATATCAATGATTTGTATTTCCTGCTCACTCTCACGCTTCTTCATTTACGCAAAACTTTCATTTTCTTGTAAACGTAGGCTTCCGCGGTCGTCCTCACAGTCAATAAAATTTTTCTAGGTTTGAGATCGCATTGTCAACTATAAGATTCCGACGTTTCGGCGACTGTTGCAAGACGCCTTCCTCAGGGTGTATTGTAGTTAGAAATACACCCTGAAGAAGGCATCTTGCAATAGTCGCAGAAATTTATGGTTGACAATGCGGCCTCAAACCCAGAAGAATTTTATTGACTATTTCATTTTGCTTGTTTATGATATAAAAATTTAGGATTTTGCTGCCTCCAAACACCTGCCATCCTAGGCGCTGGCACGGTTGATCCCCTCCCCCATCTTGAGCTGGCGTTGCACTATTCTTATAGGCCTAATGTTTTGTAATTGTCACTTACTGTTGTCTGAGCTGATGACAAAACGTCCATCATTTGTGTTAGCTTTGCGCATTATTAGTAGGTAATTTTGCCAGTGAAGATGTTTCCCTCTTTGTGTTAGTTCATATGTGTTTGCCCGGTGCAGGCTATTGAAGAGCTCACAACCAACTGATGTTACATTGTATAATTTCCATTTTTTGTTGTCTGTTTTAATGTTTGTGTTGAAGCACTCATACTTGTTGAAGAGGTGTTGAGACATAACATACGTATACAAGATTTGCAAATAAATGTCTTTTGTCGTACAGATGTTATTTAACTATTTGCCCAGCACCTTACCGCTTCCAGCTCCTCTCTAGCAACTCTGTTTCGTGACGTTTTAGAGACACACCACCGGGAAAGGAAAGCATAAGGAAGTCGTCTATCAGACGGGTAAAATTCGTTGCGGTTTCAAGAAAGGCATTTTCCAAGCACCGATGAATCGTCGGTAAAAAAAAAAAAAAAAAAAAAAAAAAAACACGGGCCTATAAGGAGATGCAATATATGCACGAAGAACAAGAAACGAAAGGAATTGCGTAGATGCTGTAAACAATGTGATGTGGTAAATATCTCACACACAAAAAAAAAAAAAATTCTGAAACGTGCCTCTTTGTATTGTTGTCTAGTTTTAGGAACTTTAACAATAAAGAATATTCAAATTTTAAGAATTTAATGCCGAGAGTAAAGACAGAAGAGCCTGCGATGATAACACCCCCACACTGTGGCGCTAAGCAGTATGATGTGTCCAGCACTGCGGGTGGAGGTCCCTACCGCGCTACTACGAGGCGTGTTTGAAAAGTCCGTGCAAAGTCCGATATGGCACCTCCGGAGCGTATCGAGGTCATGTTTAGTTAGTAGCATCTTTGGAATGAACACACATCAAGTTTCAGCCATATTGGTCTATTTTTTTGTGTTAAGCACTCGTGTGAATCAAGGAGTCGAGTGATTGTCAAAAAATGGACGAAAAAGAATTTCGTGTGGTGATTAAATGTGTGGAGGTCAGAACATGTTTAAATAAAGCTGAAATCTCTATGTCAAAACTTCTTTCAATAAGTTGTAGAGATACTGGAAGGGAAACGTTTGTAAATAAAGCCACCACCATAGTTTGGCCCCATGGTGAAGACAACTTGCAAGACTTCTTAAGACATCTGAACTCCCTCCACGATCAAATAAAGTTCACAATGGAAATTGAAAAGGAGGGATGCCTTCCACTCTTGGATGTTTTGGTCCGGCGCAGAGACTTTGGGACATGAAGTGTATAGGAAGCCGACGCACACCGATCTGTATTTACGTGCAAATAGCTGCCACCATCCTGCCCAGACAATGAGTATTCTCCGAACTTTGACTCACAGAGCGCATATTATTTCTGACGAAAGCAGTCTGCAAGATAAACTTTCCCACTTACAAACAGTGTTTGAAGACAATGGGTACTCTCCACAACAAATACAGAGGGCACTGTCAATGAAACCGAAAGAGGTCACAAAGAAAGCAGAAGAAGATGAAGAAACATTTAAATCGATGGCCGTCCTGCCACATGTGGGTAGCCTCTCATCAAAAATAGGACGCATTCTCGGCAGACACAAAGTAAAAGTGATTTTTCGTCCTCCATCCAAGACAGCTGCACTTTTGGGCTCCGTCAAAGATGATTTGCTGCTCCGAAAATCTGGAGTTTACAAAATTCCATGTGAATGTGGCCTTTCTTACATCGGACAAACAACTCGTACTGTCCAAGAAAGATGTACAGAACACCAGAGGTACACACGACTTTTACAACCTAACAAGTCGGCAGTGGCAGAGCACTGTATTGATAATGGTCACAGTATGTTGTATGACAACGTCGAAATTTTGGCAACTACATCATCCTTTTGGGATTCGATAGTGAAGGAGGCAATTGAAACTCGCTTGACGACGAATTTAATTAATAGAGATAGTGGTTTCAATCTTGATAAATCATGGAATCCGGCACTTTCTGTAATAAACTCGCAAAGACGTCGTCACAGTGCAGCTCACAATGATATATCGATATGCCAACACAGATCAACTGCGGAGTCATAGATACAACTCGCGCATTATGCACATCTCTGCCGCCGACCAACGTCTCTGACGCATTGCATCTGTGGCCGCATGCGCAGTCGCGCGGTACAACAGTAAGGGACGAAGCGAGCACTGGAGCGGCAGTCTTGCGGCTCACTCTGAAGATAGCTGAACGTTATACAGCCGAAATATTAGAAGAAGACGGAGATTTCTTGCGGATGCACACCCGAAACTTAATGGAACAGTCTTTGCGCCGCCAAAACCTGAAGATTCACATTACGGTGCACCTTCGATTAGAACAGTTTATAAGTGGTTTCAAAATTTTCGGAGTGGCCATATGGGCACAATTGATGCTGAACGTTCTGGACGCCCTGTGGACATTTCGACTCCAGAAATCATTGATAAAATCCATGATATGGTGATGCATGCAAAAGAGTTCAGGTGCGTGAGATTGCTAGTGCTGTGGGCATCTCGAATGAACGGGTACATAATATTCTGCATAAACATTTGGACATGAGAAAGCTATCTGTAAGATGGGTTCCGCGATTGCTCATACTTGACCAAAAACGGAATCGTGTGAAGTGTTGCAAGGATGGTTTGCAGCTGTTCAGGAATAATCCGCAGGACTTTAAGCGTCGTTTCGTCACTGTGGATGAAACATGGATATATTACTATACTGCTGAGACCAAACAACAATCTAAACAATGGGTTACCAAGGGAGAATCTGCACCAAAAAAGGCGAAGACCGTTACTTTGGCTGGAAAGGTTATGGCGACTGTCTTTTGGGATTCGCAAGCGATAATCCTCATCGACTATCTGGAAAAGGGTAAAACTATTACAGGTGAAAATTATTCGACGTTATTGGACTGTTTTAAAACCGAGCTGCAAGAAAAAAGTCGGCGATTGGACAGCAGAAAAGTCCTTTTCCATCACAGCAATGCACCAGCACACACCTCAGCAGTTGTGGTCGCAAAATTAATGGAAATGGGATTCCAACTCGTTTCACATCCCCCCTATTCTCCAGACTTGGCTCCCTTGGACTACCATTTGTTCTCCAATTTGAAGAAATGGCTGGCAGGACAAAGATTTTACTCAAACTAGGAGGTGATTGCAGCAAATAATAGCTATTTTGCAGACTTGGACAATTCCTATTATTCGGAAGGGATCAACAAATTAGAATAGTGTTGGACGAAGTGTATAAGTCTAAAAGGAGACTATGTTGGAAAATTAAAAAGGTTTACCCCAAACACGTAAGTAGTTTTTATTTTTGCACGTACTTTTCAAACAAAGTCCCCTCGTATGGTGCACGCAGTTGTGAAACGACTAGTATGTATCAAAACAGAAATCAAACGAATTGACAGACGCTCAGCTAGTATGATAATAAGGGATGTGTCTCAAATAAAAGTGGAATAGAGATGCTGGAAGGAATTGAAATGGGGATCTTTGGAAGAAAGATGATGTAGTTCTCGCGAAACCCTGTCGTGTAAAGTTAGAGAACCTGTATTTAAAGATGCATGTGCTACCAGTCTTCTGCCACCGCATATATCCCGCGCACGGCTTGTGAGAATAGAGTGAGAGACAACGGCGCGCGTATAGAGGCATGTAGACAAGGATTTTTCACTTCGCCAACACACGAATGAAAATCGACAATATCGCTACACCTACATCATGCACTTTGCAGTGGCTTTCGGAATATACAGGTAGATGTAAAGTATGTCTCATAAAGAAAGCAACTTATGAAATATCATCTCGTAGAATCGGGTGTACTGTCGGTGGTCCGCGTCTTCCCAACACGATATTTAGATGTCGTAACTCGGCGTCTTCCTCAAATATTTCGTGAGACAGTTTCAGGGAACACCTGATTAAGACATCTTGTTAGGATGTCGAAATATCGTGATGGGAAGGCGCGGACCACCGGCAGTACACCCGATTCTACGAGATGACAATGAATCGCCGGGAAGTCTAAGAAGTTATAACTTTTGAAATGCTCGCCATTTCTGTTCATGTAAGTTGGCAGCACTGAACATTGCACGATTTTCATCTGTTTTCTTTGTGATTAGTAACTGAGCGTTTCACGACGAAACAGCATGTTGTCAAGGTGAAAATTTATGATAAATGTATCTGCTTCCTCAGCTGAGTTCAGTCGTACTGCAGAAAACATCGCCATCGTAAGTTACAACGATATTGTTGCTGTTAAGTCCGATGAAGTCTATTCGCCGACGTTCAAAGCAACTGAAAATTTCCAGAACTAGCATGTAACGAATCCTGAAAGCAGACCTGCAGCTTTAGAGCCATAAAAACTAACTGACACAAAGAACTGAAGCCAAACAATCACGGAAAGCGCCGAGAATTTGCGAAACAAAGAGCGAACGACAGTTTAAAAAAGAAAGTAATGTTCACTGATGAGGCACACTTTCCGTTGAATGGCTTCGGGGACACCAAAATTGCAGATCAGGGCAGAAGAAACCCTGGAGAAGCCATTATATCCATAACGAGTGGCTCTGTGGTGTCACATTTGGACGGAGCACGTAATTGTACTGTACTTCTCGGCAGATGGCGCCGGCAGCGTCATAACAGTGGACGGCGAATTCTACCGCACTATGTTAAGACACTTGGTGTGGCCTAAATGAATGCTGAAAAGATTTGGTGTTAACAAGATGGCGCAACCTGTCACACATCGGTTTCAACAATGGACTTTTTACGGGAGAGGTTCCCCTACTGGGTGATTTCACGCAACCATGAGTGAACTAGTCACCAAAATCTTGTGATTCGACACCATGTTATTTCATTCTATGAGGGTATCTGAAACCTTATGTGTACGCTAACATGTCACGATCACTTTCAGAGCTCAAGGCCGAGATTCAGAATGTAATTTTAGAAACAGAGGTGCAAGTATAGTCAAAAGTTGAGGAAAACAAAACTGAACACAGTAAATAACGAGCAAGGAAAAACACATAAGAGAAAGTTACCTATATTCTATCACCACTAGGCGTCAAATTCGTAATTCTGGTACTACCCGACCTTTAGTGATGTGAGTGTGAAGTACATACTTCTTGGAGCCATATTGTCAGCTATGAATTATGAATGTTGTGAGTCAGCTTGTCTGAAGCCAACATTGATTCTGTTGCACTTTTCATCCAACTTTTTGTGTACTTGACGAAGAGAATTACTGACATAAGGTAAGTGGCAACATAATGTTTTAGTTTTGGAGGAATGTACATGCAGTAACCTTGGTTTTCAGAGAGTCGTGAGAGTATTCCTTGTGGTTCGTTTGTAGGAAGAGGAAATGGCGGCGTTGCCTACAATGTAGCGCTATAAGTTTCCAGTGTTTTACTGGTGCAGTTTAAGAAACTTCAGGTATAATGAGCTTAAAAAATACGTTTAGCTTTTTTAGTGCAACATAAAGTTCATAAATGGTGTGGTGAACTTTCTAATGTTCTTTATCCTATTGAGTTAGTTAAATATTTACTCGGTGTTATAGAAAACAAGTGGAAGGCGTTGTAGAAAGTTGAACACAGTTGAATTGCAGGTAGGTGTAACAGTATATCTAAACGGGGATTATGGACTAAATGAACGTGCACACATGTAAAATGTGCCTAAAACAACGGCTAAGAGGGATGCTGAAATTAAAAGCCAAAATGCAAACGGGGATCTAAAATTTTTTGTCTACAGTAAATTGTTTTCTTGTGAAATTGAAAACGAACTGGAGCAGCATATTCTTACATCTGAAGACATGATGTTCGGTTTAAGCATGTCAGGTGTAGGAACACTTGCGTTCGACATTGCGAAACGAAATCGATTGCCGCATGATTTCAATGTAGAAGAAGCCACGGCAGACAAAAAGTGCACTAAAGGTGTCTGCCCAAGAAGAATTAGCGAAACCGAGGTAAATTATAAAAGTTGAAAGCAAATCTTCCAGGCCTAGGCGAGGAGTCTGTGAACTGATGCTTAGGTTAAAAAAAAGGTACCTGTAGCGAAGGAGAAGAAATCTAGAATTACAGCTTCACTTGTGAAAACCAAGCCACAACAGATACTAATTCGTAAAAAAAGAGAATGGTGTTGCGAGTTTTGTGAGGAAGATCGAATGGAAAAAAAGATCGGATGCATGAAATGCAAAGCGTGGAATCACGGAAAGTGTACAGGCTTGGAAAAAGAAGTGTAAAAGGTATGCTGCAACGCTTGTAGATAGTGATGGAAGAATTAAAATACCAAAGATTTCCTCGAACTTAGACTAATACTTACGTTCAAGCACAGGCACATAGTTTGTAAGGGTGGTACAGTTTACATGCCCACTGGTACAAGTTAGAGAACAAGGTTCATGATTTGTACCACCTTCAGATGTTTGAAAATTAATTGTAGTGTCTTCATGTTTCTCAGAATTTCTATTCGTTAAATCAGCTACCACGAACACGATCCTGCAGCTGAGGAGGGCATTGTTTGAATAATTTTGGAAGTTCCTGTTTACACTATAATGAACAAAATCGTGAAAGTGTACAATTTAGGCAATTCTATCCTACAGATTACTCACATTGGCAGTATTTACGGGTAGTTGTGAACCAAGCAAAAAGTCTATGGAAACTACTTCATTTTAATGCATCATGAATAAGTTTCATTTTCGATATCTTTTTACGGGCATCTGCTGGTTTAATTGTTCATTTCTTTGTACAATACCATAAAAAAAATAAAGACAACATCATGCCACGGCTCAAATACTTTCTTTCTTTGGAACGTGAAATGTACAGTTTAACCCACTTCACATGTAACCAGATCATTCCAAATATTCCAGACTGCGCAAAAATATCGGTTCGTAAGAAGAAATTACACTAATATTTGTGAAGACTGCACCAACCAGAAAAGACTGTTCGACTGAACGCAAACTTGGAGGCTCCACGGTACAGTATTCCAGCAATAGCTAATTACTAAATCGCAGTGATGGTGAACACGTAAGCTCAACATGGGCCTTTTTTGTGTAGCTCGAAAGGTCATTGCTTCGCCAGCCTCAGCCAATGAAGAGTTGCTAAACAAACTGTAAATTCGAACGCAAATTCCGGTAAGCGTCGGCGCCCACAAAGGATGCGCTGTCCGCACGTGAGTGAATTCGAACGAAGCACAACGACTAGCCTCCGGGAAATGGGTCTGCCCTACCGATTCTTTCAAAAATGGTTCAAATGGCTCTGAGCACTTTGCGACTTAACTTCTGAGGTCATTAGTCGCCTAGAACTTAGAATTAAACCTAACTAACCTAAGGACATCACACACATCCATGCTCGAGGCAGGATTCGAACCTGCGACCGTAGCGGACGCTCGGTTCCAGACTGTAGCGCCTAGAACCGCACGGCCACTCCGGCCGGCTACCGATTCCTTCTCGTCCCGCCCACGGAGCTTCTGTGACGTCTGACGAAGTCCCACTGGCGGACGCGGCCAGAATCCACGAACTCTTAAGCCGTCGGCACACGGACCGTGCTGTCGAACGTTAACGTTGAGCGTGCGAAGTTCAACGTGCTGCTGAACGCTCAGCAACGATGCGACTTGTGCATATGGTACGTGTGCCCCAACGTAGTATACGCGATCGCAACACACTCCAGCGGCAGTTGACGGAGGTTTCTAGTTCGTAAATAACACTGTTTACTCAACGGGCGCGCGCGTAACTTCTCACGCTAGCTCTATTAAAACGCACATTTCCTCCACCGTCCACGAAAAGGAAAGTACCATGTCCAATCAATAAGGACACAGGCTTATAAAAGTTCCTTTACAAATTTGGAATACTTCTCCGCATAAGATAAACATTATTTCATCATTCCCACATTTTAGTAAAACCCGAAGATCAGTCTTACGTGATCACTGTTGCTACCCAGTGACAGAATCTTTGCAACATGTGAATTACGAAGCGTAAAAGAAAAAGGAGCAAAATATATTTATAAAAGTAGAGGAAGCTGTCCTGTAGATTAAGCCAATCGAACAGTCACCCCTCAAAAAAAGGTTTACATAACATCAACTATTATAAAATATACTTATATTAAACTAATAATAAAGTATCAGAACCTAATAAAAACGCGAATGTTGGTGAAAAAAATTTGATACTGTCAAGCCGCGAACCACCGCCCCAACTAACAACTACTATACAGGACAGTGACGCCACTCATTACGCTAAGCAACATCACAGCCCTTTCATTTAATCATATTATGTTACGCCGTGCTGAAAATCTTAATCGTAGATATGTTACTAATTGAAATTTAATTATAACAAATTGTACCAAGAACAATACGTTTTGGGTGGATCTTCAGTGTGTCGCTGCCTTCAAGGAGCCTACTCTCATAATACGCAAGTTACAATAATTCTTTTGCCACGAACATGATGTTTCTCATTACTTTATTGGAACGAATCACACAGTTAACAACGGGTTTTCCAGTGATTCTCAATTTGCTGGTGCTCAGAAACGGCATATATAAATATAGGCTCGAAATGAATGCCAATATGGCGCCTCACAACTCTG
Source organism: Schistocerca cancellata (assembly GCF_023864275.1). Taxonomy (NCBI): domain Eukaryota; kingdom Metazoa; phylum Arthropoda; class Insecta; order Orthoptera; family Acrididae; genus Schistocerca; species Schistocerca cancellata. The sequence continues at coordinate 693,089,782 of NC_064628.1, forward strand.
TAATGAAGGGAGACGGCGTGCTTGTGACGTTAAGTGGCGTTGTGCCATCTCATTGGTCAACGCTCAGACGCACGCTCAGAATATCTGACATGCCAGATATTGCTCGGAAGGACGCACGAGCGTGCTATTCCACGCAATAACGTCAGAAACTCGGCACGCTCAACGCTCAACGTTCGGATGCACGGTCCGTGTGCCGACGGCTTCAGCATAGCGCGGTGGGCGAGACTAATCACGCATCGTATTGCTCCTTAGGCTTCCTCCGGACTATTTGTTGGCGGACCTGGATAACAGAAAAACAACTACAATCGCTTAGTAGTGGAAAGGCATCAGGACCAGGTGAGATACCTATGAGATTCTACAAAGATTGTAAGAAAGAACTTGATCCCCTTCTTGCAACAATTTATCGTAGTTCGCTGGAACAGCGAAGGGTACCCAGCTATTGGTAAAAAGCTCAGGTCATTCCCATTTTCAAGGACAGGTGCACATAGTTATGGGCCTTTATCGTTGATGTTAGTCTTGTATAGCATTGTGGAACATATTTTATGCTAAAGAATTATGGCGTTTTTGGAGAATTAACTCTTCTGTATAAAAATGAACATGGATTCCGCACACAGAGATCCTGCGGGACAGCAGACAGAGATCATGCGAGACAGCTCGCTCTGTTCCTCCATGAGATTCGCAGCGCCGTAGACAAAGGCGCTCAAGCTGATGCCATGTTCCTTGACTTCAGGAAAGCATTTGACGCCGTACCGCACTGCCTTTTAGCGAAAAAAAAAAAACGAAGCTATCGAGTATCGGAGCGGATTTGCGACTGGATTCAAGATTTCCTTGCAGATGGAACTCAACACGGCGCTCTTAACGGAACAAAATCGATAGGAACGCCAGAAGTTAGTAACGACTTGCAGAATGACCTCCACAGAACTGATGAATGGTGCAGGCTGTGGCAGTTGATACTGTTCGTAGATAAATGTAACTTATTACGCATATATAGGAAATGAAATCCACTTCTGTATAGCTACGCTATTGATGAAACCCACTGGAAACAGTATCTACTATATAACATTTAGGAGTAACTATCCAGAGCGACCTTAAGTGCAATGACCCCATAAAACAAACTGTGGGTAAAGCACATACCAGACTCAGATTCATAGGAAGAATCTTAAGCAATTCTAACTCATCCATGAAGAAAGTGTCTTATAAGGCGCTTGTTCGACCGATTCTTGAGTATTGTTCATGCATCTGGGATCCCTACCAGGTAGGACTGATAGAAGAGATAGAGAAGATCCAACGAAGAGCGGCACGTTTCGTCACGCGGTCGTTTAGCCAGCGCGAGAGCGTTGCGGAGATGCTCAACAAACCCCACTGGCAATCGTAACGAGAGAGGCGTTGTGCGTCGCGGAGAGATTTGCTATTGAAATTTCGAGGGAGTACTTTCTGGGAAGAGTCGTACAACTGATTACTTCTCCCCACATACGTCTCGCGTAATGACCACTAGAAGAAAACTCGAGAAATTAGATCCAATGCACAGGCTTACCGACAATCATACTTCCCGTGCGCCTTTCACGAGTGGAATGGAGTTGGAGGGCTCAGTTAGTGGTTCAAAAAAGTATCCTCCAACACATGCCATTAGATGGCTTGCTGTCTATAACGCAGATGTAGATGTTTTTATGCATTGCTACATATAAACTATGAAGCTAAATAGCAGTCGGGAGACTCGTCTTAACCCACGAGAAGGGGTTAAAGTAGTCACTTTTGCGTATACCACTAGTCAGTGCCCCGTAGCAGTCTGACTTCTTAATAAAACCTCCACCATCTTCTGAGGATCACAGTCTAAAGTCAACGAGGTTAACGACGTACACAAGACCCCACACTTGTAGCAAAACGGACCATAATCTTCTAATAACCCTCCCCAAGTCCGCTTCGTTCATTAGACAATGACTCCAGTTAGCTATCTACTCCGCTCTGCTAGGCAGGATCTCACTAAACAGCCCGTGTACTCTAGCTAAACAGCAACATCTACCTTAAAAACGGACAATTACACTCTGGGACAAAAAAGCGACGCTCAGCGAAGGAATTATCCAAATGGGAAGGCATCGGTAGATTTGATCTACAAGCACAAACAAACAAATGATTACAGTTTCAGAAAAATCGGATGATTTATTCAAGAGAAGGCGCTTCACAAATTGAACATGTCAATAACGCGTTGTTCCATCTTTGACTATTATGCAAGCAGTTATTCGGCTTGGCATTGATTGACAAGGTTATGGATTACTTGAATAATGAAAATTGGAACCAACAGCTATATCAATGATGAAATCTTTATCATCGAGATTCGCCAAGAAAGCCCACATTCTCATATGACAGCTGTATTATAATCCAAACGTCGTTTATTCAAAACATTCTACGTTTTGACGCGAAAAAGAGTGATCTTCAGGCCCGAAGCGTATGTTGCCATCAACGTAGGGCCACAATGACAAAGACCAATAGAATCTTCAAACAGGAACAAAGTCGAGTAGGCTTGTTATTGTCAGTTACGAAATCTATAATGAATTACTAGAGGGTAGGTACAGGTGGCCCTGAGAGATACCGTGCCAAATTATATCCAAGTAGCGCTTTAAATCATCAAAATTCCGTGATAGTTGGAGGACCCTGCCACTAATACCCGAGGTGTTCGCAACTGGGGAGAGATCCGGTGACCTTGCTGGCCAAGGTAGGGTTTGGCAAGCACAAAGGTAAGTAGTAGCAACTCTCATCGCGTGTAGCCGGACATTATCTTGCTGAAATGTACCGCGGGGTAGCTTACCATGAAGGGCAACAAAAGGGTGTAGATTTTGTTCTGAAAAGGCACCGCAAACCATCACTCACTGTCGTACGCAGGGCAACAGTCAGACTGGCATCCCACCGCTGTCCAGGGCGACTCCAGACACGTCTTCACAAGTCATCGAGACTCAGAGCGAAACGGAACTTATCACTGAAGACAGTCATATTCCAGTCAATGAGAGTCCAGGCTAGAGACGTGTCTTGAAACACTCCAGACAGCAGTGGGATACCAACCTGACTGTCGCCCACCATACGGCCCGACAACTAGGATGATGGCCTGGGGTGCCATTTCTTTCTTTATCAGTCCGCCCACGTTAGCTGAATGGTGTGCTCGGCGAAATGCCACGTCAAGGGACCCGAGTTCGATTCCTGGCTGGGGCAGGAGATTTTCTCTGCTCAGGGACTGGGTGTTGTGTTGTCCTCATTATCATTTTATCCCATCACGGACGCGCAAATCGCCCGATGTGGCGTCGATTGCAGTAAGTACTTGCCCTCGGCGGCCGAACTTCCCCGAATGGGGGACTCCCGGCTCACAATGCCGTACGCTCATTTCCATTTCTGTAGCAGGACCCATCTGGTTGTCATCCACGCCATCCTTACATCACATCGGTACGTCGACGATATTCCACGCCCCGTTTTGTTGCCCTTCATGGCAAGCCATCCAGGACTTGCATTTCAGTAACACAATGAGCGCCCACACACGGCGAGAGTTTCCACTGCTTGTCTTCGTGCCTGGCAAACCCTTCCTTGGCCCGCAAGGTCGCTGAACCTCTTACCAATTGAGGTCTGGAGCATTACTGGCAGGGTCCTCCAACCATCTCGGAATTTTGATGATCTAAAGCGCCAGTTGGACAGAATTAGGCACTATATCTCTCAGGAGGACATAAACAACTCTGTCAATCAATGCTAAGTCGAATCTACATCTACATCTACATGGATACTCTGCAAATTACATTTAAGGTCTTGGCAGAGGGTTCATCGAACAGAGGGTTCATCGAACGACCTTCACAATTCTCTATTATTCCAATCTCGTATAGCGCGCGGAAAGAATGAACACCTATATCTTTCCGTACGAGCTCTTATTTCCCTTATTTTATCGTGGTTATCGTTTCTCCCTATGTAGGTCAGTGTCAACAAAATATTTTCACATTTGGAGGAGAAAGTTGCTGACTGGAATTTCGTGAAAAGATTCTGTTGTAACGAAAAACGCCTTTCTTTTAATGATGTCCAGCCCAAATCCTGTTTCATTTCAGTGACACTCTCTCCCCTATTTCGCGATAATACAGAACATGCTGCTGTTCTCTGAACTTTTTCGATATAATCAGTCGATCCTATATGGTAAGGATCCCACACCACGCAGCAGTATTCTAAAAGAGGACGGAGAAGCGTATTGTAGGCACCCTCGTTAGTAGATCTGTTACATTTTCTAAGTGTCCTGCCAATAAAACACAGTATCTGTTTAGCCTTCCCCACAAAATTTTCTGTGTGTTCCTTCCAGTTTAAGTTGCTCGTAATTGTAGTTCCCAGGTATTTAATTTAATTTACGGCCTTTAGATTTGACTAATTTACCGTGTAACTGAAGTTTAACGAATTCCTTTTAACACTGATGTGGCTGACGTCACACTTTTCGTTATTTAGAGTCAACTCCCAATTTTCGCAACATTCTGATAGCCAGAGGTAGACCAACGCGTTTTGATGCTCAATTTGTGAAGCTCTTTTTCTTGAATAAATCATCCAATTCCTCTGAATGAAATGGTAATCATTTGATTGTCTGCACATGTACATCACATCTACCGATTTTCGTCCCATTTGGGTAATTCTTTCCTGGTCCGGCGCTTTTCTTTGTTTTAAATTGTATTTTAGCCACTTCACACTTTCGAGAAAAGAGTGCACTTCCGGACACTTTCTAAACTTTCCACGCAGAGGGAATAACTTCACTTATCCCTGACTATCGAATACCGAAATACACACGACTACACCATCTTCGCTACCAGAGGGCCCGAAAGCAGCCTCCTGTACCTCACATGAGCTGCCGGCAGACTCTTCACCCCCTCCCATTCGCTCCAGCAAATTATTCTAACAAACATGTCTTTGGCGGAATCAATCTCCAGAGCAGAATGTAAGCACTGCGATTGACCACTAGCCATTAATGCACAGAGAACTGCTTTAAGGTGCTGCTGGCTGCTACACTTTAATGGTTTGTTCCCAAGGACTATCAATAAACACCAGCCATCCAGTGGAAACCACTTTAGCGGGAACGGGCCAGACCATCTGATTACAGTGGAATTAAGATAACGCAGCTGCCATGCGGCAGAACAGTTCCAATCCTGCGGTAACCGGAAAACTGGCGCTGCCGTTCAGTAGCACTAGCCAACGGGCGCGGTTCGGAAATGATACAAGTCTTCTTTTAAGAAATTTATGGCAACTGCGGACAAATTCATAAAAAAACCGAGACGTATGCCTTGTACAGAGCCTGCTGTTAGGATAGTGATTCGTGTATAGAGAAGCAGTGGTGATAACCTAGGAATGACACGAGTGAGAAGCCGAGATTGAATTAACATTAATTGCAGTACCATTAGCATTAGTTACGGACTGCCAGCGTGAACTGATATGGCCAGTATCGTGCCACGGCAAGGAGAGGAGGAAATCAGCGGACACAGCGGACCCTCACTCCTGACTCCGCAAGCTCGACTATGTTTGGTACAGTATATCGTCTAACGGCGTGTATATAATGCCGATTGTTGATGAAACATATATATGGATGAACCTGACCTCTAAACGCGTTGTTGCGTTGGCAACGTATTATCAGTTTAGCCCTGGGAGTCGTGGCTTCTTACGATTCTACTTGCTGTAGGCTTCTTGCAGTCAGTTACCAACACCATTAGCACCCCACAATCTTTGTCATAGTCGCTGGTATCGTTATGAGTTGTGCCCAGAAACCGATCTTCTTCGTCAGGAAACTCCGATAATGCTGTTCCAACGACATAAAAAAATGATTCTTCCAACGTCTTCAGAAATTTTTCATCAGTGAAACCATTCGTTTTTCAACGTTTACAATGTCCTGCCGTTCCACTGACTGACAGTACGGGATCCATTTAAGCCAAAATCATTTATACTTGTTACCACATACGACAAAGCAAATATAATTCTTCTCGCCAAAATATAAATTACCACTCAACTTTATAGTGGATGTAAAGCGACGCTGAACTTTCGTAAGAATTAGCAATAAAAACTCTGTTGACGGTACAGTTAATTGCAGATAACAAACTTCAAAACGTTGAAAAAGATATTGTGCCTGTTTTCCTGTAAGCTGGCGTGTACTCAGTGAAGAAATATAGATAGGTGCACATTTCTGCATTACGTGAGGTGTATGTGAAAAGTGATGAGATTGACAACAATGCGAGCAATCTGGCATCGCTGTGTTGTTGTACTTTTGTAGATCTGTACGTTTATCCCTTCCAGATGCTCGGTCATTGTTACAGATCCGTACAGCCATTGCGTGATTTTTGACAACACCTTAATTGAAGTTGAGTTTTTGTTGTGTGTTACGTATATGGAATAGCGGAATTTAGGGCAAAGTCATGCCATCAAGTTTTATGTTAAACTTGGGGGAATCTGCGAGTGTACGCTTTGAAAAGTGGAAACAGCCCTAAGGGAGACATTCCTTATCCAGAGCACAGATTTTTCGCTGGCACAGATGATTTTTGGATGGCTGAGAAAACGCTGAAGATAAACCTCGCTCAGGGAGACCAACTTCAAAAACCGAGGAAAACGTCGAACGTGCGCTTGCTCGTGTGAGATCAGACCGACCTTTGGCAATAAGGATTATGGGTGACGTGTTAAATTTAAACTCTCTCACCGTACATCAAATTTTGACCAGAGATTTGCATGTGAGAAAGGTTTGTGCCAAAATGGTGCCGAAAAACTTCACAGCTGAGCAGAGGGATATCCGCAGAAATGTGTCCGTTGATCTTCCTGAGAGGACTGCCACATCCACTCATAGCTCAATCGTGTGATCCAGGTGATTAATCCTGGAATTTTGAGTGCGATCCTGAGACAAAGCGGCTAAGTGATGAGTGGCGCAATCAGACATTTCCTCGACTGAAATAGGCTCGAAAGAGCAAATCGAAAGTTTAAAAAAAAATGCTGATTGCTTTCTTGACAGTAGGGGTATCGTGCATAAGGAATCTGTTCCTCCAGGACAAACTGTCAACCAAGTGTTTCACAGAAATTTCCTTGAAAGTCTCAGGAAAAGGGTGAATCGAGAGAGACCGGACATTGCAGACAAGTTGATGCTGCAAAATGACAACGCCCCACGTCACACGGAATTTTTGCCCTCATAAGGCATCTCTGTTGTTCCACAGCTCCCTTATTCATATGATCTGAGTCTCTATGATTTTTTTCCGTAAATTGGAGAATGTCTTGAAACGACGTCATTTTGGGACTCTAGAGAACATTCAAAAGAAATTGACCGAGATCGTAAAGGCCCTACCAGCCGAAAAGTTTCAGCGCTGCTATCAAGACTGGGAATAACGACTTCGCTGGTGTACAGCTGCCGAAGGGAACTACTTTGAAGACGACAATACTGTGCTTTGAAAAACTAAACACTTTGATGAATATAAAATCAATCTCATAATTTTTCTCACACACCTGTATACAGTACTGAACAGAGTGGAGTGGAAATGGGTGTTTGGCGTCACTGGCCGGGAGGCCCCTTACGGGGCCTTGCTGTAGGTCTCATTACATTCGTTTCCACATTGGGGACCTGCGCGCCGGATGGAGATGAAATGATGATGAAGACAACGCAACACCCAGTCCCTGAGCGGAGAAAATCACCGCCTCAGCCGGGAATCGAACCTGGGCCTCTTAGGACGGCAGTCGGTCACGCTGTCGATGTGGTTTTTTTTCCCATTCAGCTAGGGTGTGTGGCCGCCTGTGGGCACACTGCGTCAGGCACGAGGCTCTGCTACGTCCTCCGGCTCCCTCGTGGACGTCAGCTTGTTAATTCGCTGCGGCTACGGCTGGCAGGTCCATCATGAAGGCGTTCCCCGTAGAGCACATACGTTTGGCATCACTCAAGCGGAAGATTCGTTACGGCAGCAAACTTCCGTGTTTGCAGCTGCGTTCCGTAGAGACCAGGACCCGACGCTGGAAACTTCTATGTGCTGTTCGGCATGGAAGTAATGGGAACCTACCAGATACAGAGTAACAATCAATCGAAAAACCTAGAAAAGCTTCTGGAGATACTGCTATGCCGTCTTATAAAGTACTAAAATATCCAAAGTTTATGACGCATCGGAGTGACCTTTCTGAGGGTGTAAACGGCGGAGATCTTAGTGTATTTTGAGATGACGCGGATGTATACGCAGTAAGCTGTTAGTGAAACTGTCACTGGTCCCGGAAGTCTACGTATTTATATAGCTGGCAGTGTTACAGCATATAACCAAATATGGACTCGCTCCTAGCTACATGAAATGCCGTCTTCACGAGTCGGTAGAGGTACTCGTTACGACCGCGTCATATGGAGGCCAAGTGACGAGCGAGGGTGACAGAGTGATTCTGTCGCCTAGTGAAGGAAGATTTTGGCACGTACATACGATACGTGGAAGTTAGAGGTGGACATTCTGGGCATGCTACATTATTAGCAGCGGACAGCGCGGAATAATGTGTGTTTGAGGCCGCGAGAGAGACACAAACATACCGGTGGCCGGCAAGGATGCGATAAGCAGCAAGTTCACGTGTTCCCCTGATCCTAGTAGTGGGGCTTCAGCCGTGTCATACGGAAAACAACCAGAGTTCATTCAGTTACTTGACTTCGCACACTTTTTTTTTTTTTTTCGTCGGTCTTCTGGCTGGTTTGATGCGGCCCGCCACGAATTCCTCTCCTGTGATATTTTCTTCATCTCAGAGTAGCACTTGCAACCTACGTCCTCAATTATTTGCTGGATGTATTCCACTCTCTGTCTTCCTCTACAGTTTTTGCCCTCTACAGCTCCCCCTTGTACCATGGAAGTCATTCCCTCATGTCTTAATAGATGTCCCATCATCCTCTCTCTTCTCCTTGTCAGTCTTTTCAACATATACCATTCCTCTCCGATTGTGCGTAGAATCTCTTCATTCCTTAGCTTAACAGTCCACCTAACTTCCAACATTCGTCTGTAGCACCACATCTCAAATGCTTCGATTCTCTTCTGTTCCGGTTTTCCACAGTCTATGTTTCACTACCATACAATGCTGTACTCCAGGCGTACATTCTCAGAAATTTCGTCCTCAAATTAAGGCTGATATTTGATATTAGTAGACTTCTCTTGATCAGGAATGCCTTTTTTGCCATAGCTAGTCTGCTTTTGATGTTCTCCTTTCTCCGTCCGTCATTGGTTATTTTACTACCTAGGTAGCAGAATTCCTTAATTTCATCTGCTTCACGACCATCAATCTTGATGTTAAGTTTCTGGCTGTTCTCATTTCTACTACTTCTCATTATCTTCGTCTTCCTTCGATTTACTCTCAGTCCATATTGTGTATTCATTACTGTTTATTCCGTTCAGCAGATCATGTAATTCTTCTTCACGTTCACTCAGGATAACAATTTCATCAGCGAATCGTATCATTGATTTCCTTTCACCTTGAATTTTAATTCCACTCCTGAACCTTTCTTTTATTTCCATCACTGCTTCTTCTATGTACAGATTGAACACTAGAGGTGAAGGCTGCATCCTTGTCTTACACCCTTTTTAATACGAGCACTTGGTTCTAGGTCGTGCACTCTTATTATTATTCCCTTTCGGCTATTGTACATATTGTATATGACCCGTCTCTCCCTATAGATTACCCCTACTTTTTTCCGAATTTCGAATATCGTGCACCATTTTACATTGTCGAACGCTTTTTCCAGGTCGACAAATCCTATGAACGTGTCTTGATTTTTCTTTAGTCTTGTTTCGATTATTAACCGCAATGTCAGAACTGCCTCTCTCGTGCCTTTACTTTTCCTAAAGCCAAACTGATCGTCATCTAGCGCATCCTCAATTTTTTTTCTTTTCCATTCTTCTGTATATTATTCTTGTAAGGAACTTGGACGCATCAGCTGTTAAGTTAATTGTGCGATGATTGTCGCACTTGTCAGCTCTTGCTGTCTTCGGAATTGTGTGGATGATGCTTTCCCGAAAGTCATATGGTATGTCGCCAGACTCATATATTCTACATACCAAAGTGAATAGTCGTTTTGTTGCCACTTCCCCCAATGATTTTATAAATTCTGATTAATTGTTATCTAGCCTTTCCGCTTTATTTGACCTTAAGTCCTCCAAAGCTCTTTTAAATTCTGATTCTAATACTGGATCCCCTATCTCTTCTAAATCGACTCCTGTTTCATCTTCTATCACATCAGACAAATCTTCCATCTCATAGAGGTTTTCAATGTCTTCTTTCCGCCTATCCGCTCTCTCCTCTGTATTTAACAGTGGAATTCCCGTTGCACTTTTAATGTTATTACCCTCGCTTTTAATGTCACTGAAGATTGTTTTGACTTTCCTGTATGCTGAGCCTGTCCTTCAATCATTTCTTTTTCGATGTCTTCACTTTTTTTTGCAGCCATTTCATCTTAGCTTCCCTGCACTTCCTATTTATTTCATTCCTCAGCGACTTGTATTTCTCTATTCCTGTGTTTAGCGGAACATTTTTGTACTTCCTCCTTTCATCGATCAGCTGAAGTATTTCTTTTGTTACCCATTGTTTCTTCACAGCTACCTTGTTTGTACCTATGTTTTCCTTCTCAACTTCTGTAATGACTCTTTTTAGAGATGTCCATTCCTCTTCAACTGTACTCCCTACTGAACTATTCCTTATTGCTGTATCTATAGCCTTAGAGAACGTTATTCCGTAATAGTTCAGTGTCGCACTACTTTGTCTATTGATTCTTCTTGAATAATGTCTTAAACTTCAGCCTACTCTTCATCACTACTATATTGTGGTCTGAGTCTACGTTTGCTCCTGGGTACGCCTTACATTCCAGTACCTGATTTCGGAATTTCTGTCTGACCATGATGTAATCTAACTGAAATCTTCCCCTGTCACCCCGCCTTTTCCAAGTATACCTCCTCCTCTTGTGATTCGTGAACATAGTATTTGCTATTATAAGCCGAAACTTGTGATTCTTCAATTTCTCCATGCGTATTTTAGGACGAAATAAATCTCGGGTGAAGAGCCTGACATGAGTGTGCCTAGGAAACTCATACCAGGCTGTTCACCCGAGATTTATTTAGCCGAAACTTGTTACACAACTCAATTAGTCTTTCTCCTCTCTCATTCCTTGTCCCAAGCCCATATTCTCCTGTAACCTTTTCATATCCCTTTACATATTGTATTTCGATTTCACTATCTTCATACACTTTCTCTATCTCTTCATCTTCAGCTTGCGACGTCGGCATGTATACCTGAACTATCGTTGTCGGTGTTGGTTTGCTGTCAATTCTGATAAGAACGAGCCTGTCACTGAACTGTTCGCAGAAACACGCTCTCTGCCCTATCTTCCTATTCATAACGAGTTCTACCACCGTTATGCCCTGTTCTGCTGTTGTTATATTACCCCATACTCATCTGACCAGAAATTCTTGTCTTCTTTCCATTTCACTTCACTGACTCCTACTATATCTAGATTGAGCATTTGCGTTTCCCTTTTCAGATTTTCTAGTTTCCCTACCTTGTACAACCTTCTGACATTCCACGCGACTCGCAGAACGTTATCCTTCCGTTGATTATTCAGTCTTTTTCTCACGGTGACCTCCCCCTTGGCAGTGCCCTCCCGCAGACCTGAATGGGGGACTATTCCGGAATATTTTGGCAATGGAGAGATCATCATGACACTTCTTCAATCGCAGGCCACATGTCCTGCGGATACACGTTACGTACACTACTATTTGTAAACAATGAAGCACTCAGAAGCAATGGTCTGCAATACGCCACGATAAAAGGACGTATAGAACAGCGGAATAATAATATGTGTTTGAAATGTTAGAGAGTGGTGTACACATAGGCGCCCTTTTTTGTATGACCGGACAGGTCAGTGTTACTCAATGCCCAGTCGGGGCGGACCCGACATACGAAGTGGAAACGTGTAAACAAGTGCCACGATGCATCGCCCATATCACGCGGAGGAATATCGGCATTTGAGAGCGTTCTAACGGGACAGAATGATTGGCCTCCGGGTGGGGCATCTATCGTTCCGTAACACTGCGGCTCGTTCAGCGCGCACTATTTCAACAGTGAAGCGTAAGTGGAAGCACTGGAGGACGCACCAGAGAGGTCGACGAGATGCTATACAGCGCTAGATTTGCACCTGATATCCAAAATTGGAACTATTTTTTTCCAGTGTAAAGCGGTTACGTATCTACCAAGTTTCGCTGCCAATCGGTAATTACAGCCCACACAGGACCTCCACGAATAACTGCATTTTAATTATAAGCAGTCAGTATGTACAAAATACCAAACACAAGAAACGATAGTGTGACAGGTCATGTGTTAGGACATCAGAGTATAATTTCCATGACATGAAACGGTGATGTAGAGTGCGAAAATTATAGTGGAATTACTATGACATGAAGAGACTGGAACAAGAGAAGAAATCGTCTCGGGCTGCATCAGACTAGTCAGAATACTGATGACCCCCCCCCCCCCCCCCCCCGAAAGTGTCAGTTGTTGCAGTAGTGGCAGTCTGCATTGTTGACTAACGTAAAGGACACTTGCCATGCGTGACTGTTTAAGTTTAGGCCCTCCTTCGATATAACAAGTCTTTTCGGCTCTTACTTATTCAGATCAATTTGTGCAGCAATCCCTCATCACGTTGGTTTTGAAGCCTGGGGTATTGCTATTCCCAACGTTACATGCCATATTCCACCAGGTCAATGCCTGACCACATAAGGTGAAGAAACTACAAGAACGTGCTGAAAATAATGCCTCCGAAATGTTTTGTGTAACCTTTAAAAGCTTTTTTAAATAAAGTGAACCTTATTAACATTCTTCGTATTTATTCCTCACGTCTACATCTTTATTTCTCAACATAGTCACCCTGGGGACGAACATATTTCTGCCAACGAGAGACCGGATGTTTGGTACCGTCACTGCAAAGTGTTTGGCGTTGTTGTCGGAGTCACGATCTCATCTCTTCTTGCACCGCTTCCTCACTGTCGAAGTGAAGACCTAGAAGGTATTCTTTAAGTTTTGCAAACAAATGAAAATCGAATGGGGCTAAGTCGGGACTGTATTGAGGATGGCCGATGGCAGTGAACACAAGGCATCGGACTGTTGCAGATGTCGTAAAGCTCATGTGTGGTCTGTCACTGACGTGCTGAAGGAGAGGGTGCTCCATATGTGGGCGAGCTCTTCAAATTCGTGCTTTCAGTTTCCTGAGAGTCTCACACGCACCGCCGGCCGAAGTGGCCGTGCGGTTCTAGGCGCTGCAGTCTGGAACCGCGAGACCGCTACGGTCGCAGGTTCGAATCCTGCCTCGGGCATGGATGTGTGTGATGTCCTTAGGTTAGTTAGGTTTAACTAGTTCTAAGTTCTAGGGGACTAATGACCTCAGAAATTGACTCCCATAGTGCTCAGAGCCATTTGAACTATTTTCTCACACGCACCGCTATGTGTACGTTACACACCGCCATGTTACAGCTACAATCCGGTGCCCGCTAGCGGCAGAGGGTTTCAGCTCGCGTGACAGAAACGTTTTTTTTTTCTTTGTTGTTATTTCTTCCGCCTCGCCCATGTGAGAGGGGGACTGGCTAGCAGCGGTACAGATAACTTGCCCTTCAGCCAGTACGACTTAACGCTAACTTCGCTCCTAAAGGAAAAAAGGAAAAAAAATCAAGGAGCAGTATGTACTACGAATTTAAAAGTATTTGAATTCATGAATCGTTTAAAATGCAGTAATAAAAGTGTGGACAGACAGCCAAGTTAAAAACACTTGAAAATTTTTGGAAGTTTGTGGTAAGGTCTTATGGGACCGAACTGCTGCGATCATCGGTCTCTAAGCTTACGCACTACTTAATCTAACTTAAACTAACTTACGCTAAGGACAACATACACACCCATGCCCGAGGGAGGACTCGAACCTCCGACGGTGGGAGCCGAAAAACACTTGAGAAACACTTGAGGAACACTAGACATTTGAGAAAACACTTCAAAAACGCTGAACACAACAGACGAGACACCGATCACTAAAAACGGAGCACCATACACTTTCACTAAAATTGGAAGAAGGACCTAAGGGACACAACAAGATTGTTGGAGCCAAGTTTGCAGATCGTATAGCTCTTCGGAGGTGTTCAGTGTGAGTCAGGAGAGGTGGGAATTTGATGAGTTGATAAAGGATCATTGTGGGGGAAGGTGCGGATGTGGAAATCGAGGCGGAGAGCATGGCGTTCGAGGATCAGGAGGGACTTACGGACATAGGAGGGGAGGATGTACAGGGCTATTACAAATGATTGAAGCGATTTCATAAATTCACTGTAGCTCCATTCATTGACATATGGTCACGACACACTACAGATACGTAGAAAAACTCATAAAGTTTTGTTCGGCTGAAGCCGCACTTCAGGTTTCTGCCGTCAGAGCGCTCGAGAGCGCAGTGAGACAAAATGGTGACAGTAGCCGAGAAAGCGTATGTCGTGCTTGAAATGCACTCACATCAGTCAGTCATAACAGTGCAACGACACTTCAGGACGAAGTTCAACAAAGATCCACCAACTGCTAACTCCATTCGGCGATGGTATGTGCAGTTTAAAGCTTCTGGATGCCTCTGTAAGGGGAAATCAACGGGTCGGCCTGTACTGAGCGAATAAACGGTTGAACTCGTGCGGGCAAGTTTCACGCGTAGCCCGCGGAAAATTGGCTCATGCCACAACTGGAGACCGACAGCGCCGACTTCATCTTTCAACAGGATGGTGCTCCACCGCACTTCCATCATGGTGTTCGGCATTTCTTAAACAGGAGATAGGAAAACCGATGGATCGGTTGTGGTGGGGATCATGATCAGCAATTCATGTCATGGCCTCCACACTCTCCCGACTTAACCCCATGCGATTTCTTTCTGCGGGGTGAGTGAGACAGGGTTGTAGCCTCTCCCCGATGTTATTCAATCTGTATATTGAGCAAGCAGTAATGGAAACAAAAGAAAAATTCGGAGTAGGTATTAAAATCCATGGAGAAGAAATAAAAACTTTCAGATTCGCCGATGACATTGTAATTCTGTCAGAGACAGCAAAGGACTTGGAAGAGCAGTTGAATGGAATGGATAGTGTCTTGAAAGGAAGATATAAGATGAACATCAACAAAAGCAAAACGAGGATAATGGAATGTAGTCGAATTAAGTCGGGTGATGCTGAGGGAATTAGATTAGGAAATGAGACACTTAAAGTAGTAAAGGAGTTTTGCTATTTGGGGAGCAAAATAACTGATGATGGTCGAAGTAGAGAGGATATAAAATGTAGACTGGCAATGGCAAGGAAAGCGTTTCTGAAGAAGAGAAATTTGTTAACATCGAGTATAGATTTAAGTGTCAGGAAGTCATTTCTGAAAGTATTTGTATGGAGTGTAGCCATGTATGGAAGTGAAACATGGACGGTAAACAGTTTGGACAAGAAGAGAATAGAAGCTTTCGAAATGTGGTGCTACAGAAGAATGCTGAAGATTAGATGGGTAGATCACATAACTAATGAGGAAGTATTGAATAGGATTGGGGAGAAGAGAAGTTTGTGGCACAACTTGACCAGAAGAAGGGATCGGTTGGTAGGACATGTTCTGAGGCATCAAGGGATCACCAATTTAGTATTGGAGGGCAGCGTGGAGGGTAAAAATCGTAGGGGGAGACCAAGAGATGAATACACTAAGCAGATTCAGAAGGATGTAGGTTGCAGTAGGTACTGGGAGATGAAGAAGCTTGCACAGGATAGAGTAGCATGGAGAGCTGCATCAAACCAGTCTCAGGACTGAAGACCACAACAACAACAACATGTGAAAGATTCAGTGTTTAAACCTCCTCTACCAAGAAACGTTCCATAACTGCGAGCTCGCATCAACGATGCTTTCGAACTCATTAATGGGGACATGCTGCGCCGTGTGAGGGAGGAACTTGATTACCGGCTTGATGTCTGCCGAATCACTAAAGGGGCACATATCGAACATTTGTGAATGCCTAAAAAAACTTTTTGAGTTTTTGTATGTGTGTGCAAAGCATTGTGAAAATATCTCAAATAATAAAGTTATTGTAGAGCTGTGAAATCGCTTCAATCATTTGTAATAACCCTGTACGTGCCCTGTTCGATTCCATGCCACAGTGTAAGGTTTGTGCGATTATATTTCATCGGGAATCCATAGTCCACTGGACTCACAAAACCACATTTCAAGTGTAGTTCCATAATCCTAACGATCTACATGTTGTCATTAATGTGGTGCAAAGTTCATTTCAGTCAGAAGAATGGTAACTGGTGTTTGTTCCTTCCGAAACCGTTAGTTAACTATCGATTTTGTTATTTACTGTGGTCCGAAGTTGATTTCAGTCAGAAGTATGCTAACTGGTGTTTGTTCCTTCCGAAACCGTTAGTTTACTATCGATTTTGTTATTTCGCACTGGGGCGCTTATCGTTTAAGTGCGGCATGTGCCTTTTGCAGTGGGCCGCGTAAGTGATTACGTCAATAAGTGTGCGGCCTTTGACGAAGGCCGCGTCTCAGGTGCACCTGTCATCCAGCCACCTGCTGGAGATCTGCCTGATACTACAACAGATAACATCAGACACGACCGCCCACGGCGAGAACGTAGGGAAACGTGTGGGAAAACTTGTGCACCGTAGAACCGTATGGTCGACGGATACAGAGGAAATGTTAAGTGCAGCCATAACGAAATGCATGAAGGTGTTAAAGGGATGACGTGGAAAGGAACAAGCGAATAACAATGACATTTACTGTAGATACATTCAACATTTCCACAGAACGACCCCATTGCTACATGGTTACTGCAATATGTTCTCATTGTTTGCATACGGTTGTCTGTGCTGGTAAACAGGTAGTTACAGTTCCGATCATTTGGTTACTGCTGAAAAGCAATAGAAATAGTTATAAAGCGTGGCAAATGAACGTTTTCCAGAAATTCGTCACTTCTTCATAATTATGAACATCATCACGTGTTATGTAGCACATTCGAACCACTGAATGGGTCAGGGTCATGTTCACTCAAAAAACTCAAATCTGACGGGGAATGGCGTTTTCCTGTTTCAACACTCAGGAAATGCATCACTGCTCAGTATTACAATCGGCGGCCGTTTCGTATGCAGTTGCAGTTGGTGGCGGATAGCTTACGGTGTGATAGTTATTGTAACCGAAACACGTTACCTCCATTAGAAAGAAACTGTTGCCCTTTGGACTGTTACTTTTTTTTACAAGGGCATGCTGAAAAATAATGTCTCCGAATTTTCACGAGAAAATTCGTAAAGCTCTTTAAATAATGAGAGGCACCCACATGCCTTGCTCATACTGTGGCATCAAGCAGTCAGGCCTGCAAGATGAGTGGTCTGCCAAGCGAGTGGATTCATTCTTATTTATCGAGTAACATGAACTCTCGTACTCACAATTAAGTTACAAATTATCCACCTGTATGAATAATACGCAACGGAAACGCACATCTGACTGTCAGTGATTTACATAACTCAGACTGTTCACTACGCACTGGCAATACCACATTTTCTTTATGTCTTTTATTTAACGGCTTTTATCAACACGTGGCCACCGTACTGAATATGAATGGCGCACACATTATAAATTCGGGACATCATGACAACATACAATTCGAAGGAAAGTCCTTTTCTTTTCACTATCTTATTTATTCCGATAAATTCTATAACCTAAACACACAAATTCTATAACCTACAACAAGAACACACGAGAAATTCCGCCCAGTGGGCATGGCTTTACATTGGTGAATCTCTATATTATGGTCTCGTAATTATTTAACGCTACAGTGCACTTTCTGGATAGGATGGTGGATCTTTTATTATTTCTCACACTTCGACTCTCACAATCATCATCACGAAACTTTCCTCCAGACCGAGCGGTACAGAAGGAACAAGCATAACCCACTAATCTTTTGAAACTACCTCGCTACTCTCCCATGCAAACCACACATACCCAAATTACATGACATACACCACACTACAATATGAAATACTACACAGGTAATAGTCACAACATTATCACTTTCAGCTTTCCCACTTCAATTAATATTTATCCCAGTTTCACACGACACTGCCCCACTTCGTAACTCTACTTTCCTACTATGAACTCTGGAGATAAAGGTGTTTCAAAAATGACCGGTATATTTGAAACGGCAATAAAAACTAAACGAGCAGCGATAGAAATACACCGTTTGTTGCAATATGCTTGGGACAACAGTACATTTTCAGACGGACAAACTTTCGAAATTACAGTAGTTACAATTTTCAACAACAGATGGCGCTGCAAGTGATGTGAAAGATATAGAAGACAACGCAGTCTGTGGATGCGCCATTCTGTACGTCGTCTTTCTGCTGTAAGCGTGTGCTGTTCACAACGTGCAAGTGTGCTGTAGACAACATGGTTTATTCCTTAGAACAGAGGATTTTTCTGGTGTTGGAATTCCACCGCCTAGAACACAGTGTTGTTGCAACAAGACGAAGTTGTCAACGGAGGTTTAATGTAACCAAAGGACCGAAAAGCGATACAATAAAGGATCTGTTTGAAAAATTTCAACGGACTGGGAACGTGACGGATGAACGTGCTGGAAAGGTAGGGCGACCGCGTACGGCAACCACAGAGGGCAACGTGCAGCTAGTGCAGCAGGTGATCCAACAGCGGCCTCGGGTTTCCGTTCGCTGTGTTGCAGCTGCGGTCCAAATGACGCCAACGTCCACGTATCGTCTCATGCACCAGAGTTTACACCTCTATCCATACAAAATTCAAACGCGGCAACCCCTCAGCGCCGCTACCATTGCTGCATGAGAGACATTCGCTAACGATATAGTGCACAGGATTGATGACGGCGATATGCATGTGGGCAGCATTTGGTTTACTGACGAAGCTTATTTTTACCTGGACGGCTTCGTCAATAAACAGAACTGGCGCATATGGGGAACCGAAAAGCCCCATGTTGCAGTCCCATCGTCCCTGCATCCTCAAAAAGTACTGGTCTGGGCCGCCATTTCTTCCAAAGGAATCATTGGCCCATTTTTCAGATCCGAAACGATTACTGCATCACGCTATCTGGACATTCTTCGTAAATTTGTGGCGGTACAAACTGCCTTAGACGACACTGCGAACACCTTGTGGTTTATGCAAGATGGTGCCCGGCCACATCGCACGGCCGACGTCTTTAATTTCCTGAATGAATATTTCGATGATCGTGTGATTGCTTTGGGCTATCCGAAACATACAGGAGGCTGCGTGGATTGGCCTCCCTATTCGCCAGACATGAACCCCTGTGACTTCTTTCTGTGGGGACACTTGAAAGACCAGGTGTACCGCCAGAATCCAGAAACAATTGAACAGCTGAAGCAGTACATCTCATCTGCATGTGAAGCCATTCCGCCAGACACGTTGTCAAAGGTTTCGGGTAATTTCATTCAGAGACTACGCCATATTATTGCTACGCATGGTGGATATGTGGAAAATATCGAACTATAGAGTTTCCCAGACCACAGCGCCATCTGTTGTTGAAAATTGTAACTACTGTAATTTCGAAAGTTTGTCTGCCTGAAAATGTACTGTTGTCCCAAGCATATTGGAACAAACGGTGTATTTCTATCGCTGCTCGTTTCGTTTTTATTGCCGTTTCAAATATACCGGTCATTTTTGAAACACCCTGTATATGCACGTCTTCCTGTGCAATGCAAGCCAAGTGGCGTTGCTGGATAGACGGTCGACTCACCTTGCTTCTCTCTCAGAGTTTGAATCTAGCGTCACACGGAATCATATCACGCAAAGTAATATTAAGAACATATTCATCACACACGCGAGTCCTCAACTTCTCTTTATCTTTTGTCTCATACACAGTTTGAGACTCACACAGTACTCACCACGTGGAAGTACTCGTCTCTAATTTCAAGTCCTGCACACGCCATTTCTTAAATATTTCAACTTATGGTACACACGCTATTTCTTAAATATTTCAACTTATTGTACACACGCTAGTAATTCAGCTTAACTTAAGCACACGGAAGTATTTCAACTTATTGCTACACGTGGTTTCATTGTGACCGTTGGTCACTTCCGAAGATTACTACAATCCCATTAATATTACCTGCCTGACATTTAATTCTCCCCACAAAAGTTCCTGAAATAGAGAAATTATTATTTCAAACTACTCTTAAATATTCCACATGCATACCATGTCTCCACTCTTTCGTCATTACGGAGCACAACTAAAACAGGTCATAACAGCACAAGATCCAGCGGCAGAGTGCTGAAACATGGCCGTTCTCGAGGTCCTCTCGCACCTCTGTCGAAGTGGGGGATCACCTTGCTACCGTATTGGTCAGCCAAATTTCAGGTGCTCAAAGCTCAGTTAAATTTCATCTCTTTGGTCCCACCAAAGGTGGCCAAAGGATCGACTCAAAGATGATCATATATTCACATTCACTATCTGTGGTTAGCAGACGACCATACATTCATTCATTTCAAAAGATCTCACCAAACTGGACGTAGGGATTTATTTTGTGGGAGTGCACATGTGATCAATTAAATAAATAAATTGTCATTCTTTCCCACACTGGTATCCAGCTTCGGTGTATTAATTGAAATTGAGTTATTTTACAAAAAAATGTGTTGTTCTGACAAAAATAATGAAGTATGTACCCTGTACCCTTTCACCACCGGCTACCCATGCAGAAAAAAATGGCACGGTACTATCCTTGCAATGCGAGGGTAGTTCCGAACATTTTTTTTTAAGAAAACTGTATTAGAACAAACGTAGCAAGTCATCAAAATAACCAGGAGGAGACCTTAGCCCCTGGTGACCTCAAATAGACGACCAAATGCTGTTACTTTACCAAATTATTGACACAGTTGTACTCTCCACAATCCGGAGTAACGTACACATACAAATTTACAATAATCCACATGACAAATAAAACATTACATCATACAAATAAAAAAATATTGTTGAGGTAAAAATTTGCTTAGTTACTGGGATCTTCGTTATTTTGAGTAATCCAAATTTCACTAATTCTATGACAAATAAAAAAAATACTAATTGTACTCATGAAATTTTAAATAGCTCACCGTCCAAACACAGAACAATTAATCTGACATTCATAAATTGCGTTGTAATAATCTTTACACGGCAATGTCTAAATACAAAACAAAATCGACAAAAGAAAAAAAAGTGCGTACCCTGGTTTCATGTAGAATATCAGGCTCCATACCAGTACTCTAAAATATACATCAAACGTACAGAGAAATAAAACTGAGAAGAAAAACAATGATATATACAACAAGTTACATACTGGTTACGTAATATAGTTCGTCTAAGACATCATGTCATACCTAATTAACTATCATCACTTAAGCAATTGCCACCACAACTCAACTGTGAGTTTAACCTTAGCCTTGTCCACCAGTACAAATACCTGCTGCTGAGCCAGTCAGTCCATCAACTTTGATCAATACACGCAGTAAATAGTTTAGCAATAAGTGCTTGAATCCACCAGTAGCTCTCGTATCTTACTCTACTGCTCATTTCTCTGTTGTTACACATTTGGAAGACAAGAACTTGCATTTCGACTAGCCTTCGTTACACTTTAATGTGAAATATCACCATTGTGATAATGAAAATAAGTGGCTTCAGTCAACACACATATCTGCAATAATCCGACAGCTTGCGGTAACTGTCATAGATCATCTTCCATACAGTCCCGACTTGGCCCCATCCGATTTTCATCTGTTTTAACAAAATAGTACCTCATTGGGAGAAATGTGTTCGTCTCCAGGATGACTATGTTGAGAAATAAATACGTAAACACCAAGAACGAAGTTGCAGAATGTTAGTAACGTTTGTTTTATTTTAAAAGCTTTAAGAGCTTCCACATAAAAAATTCGGAAGCATTGCTTTTCAATATGCTTTTCGTATATCAAGTAAAACCATTGAGCCAGAATTTCTTAGGAAGCAATTTTGTTTGGCAAGAGCTATAATATTCTACTTCACTTCGTACTAACAGCCATCCATAAAATTTTATAAATCACCTTTTTTAATAACTAAACCTTACGTTTACTGATAAGGGTTAGATCACGTTGTCTCCAGTATGGAGTTAAATGGAAAACTTAGACACACATTTTCTCTGGAGATGGGTAGGTCGTTGTAGAATACTTATGAAGTCATCACCCCGTTCTCCGGATTTAAGTCTATCATATTTTTGTCTGTGGGTACAAGTGAGTTCAATAGCGTGTGCGGTGAAGATTATGAAACTTGCATACCTCAGCACAGCATTGTTGATGCTTATGCTCGTGCTGCGGCATTGGTCAACATTCATGTGGAATGGGTGAAGCAGGTAACCACAATTTTACAACGCGGGGCACAATACGGCGAGCATAACCTGTAACCTCCTACCTTGCCTTGTTCTGTACAGATTGCTACTTAACTCCAAGATGAATAAAGACGCCGTCGTTTTGTCGTGTACTTCGCTATCTGAAAATTCCTGCCATTTCAAAACTATGCGTCGGACAGGCACTCGAATCTCCGGCCTTTGCCTTTTGCGGGCAAGTATTCAATCTCACAGCTTTACTTCCTCCAGAACCTCTTCTCCTACATTCCAAATTTCAAAGAAGATCTGCAGCATACCGTGCGGGACTAACACTCCTGGAAGGATGGATATATCAGAGACATTGATTAGCGACGGCCTAGGACATTGTTTCTAGAACGAACTTTCATTCTACAGTGAAGTGTGCGCTGGTTGGACACTTCCTGCCAGATTAAAACTCTGTGCTGAATCTGGAGTTTGAACTGGGCCTTTGCCTTTTCCGGGTAAGTATTCAACCGAGTGAGATATTTTACGACCGTTCCTCGTAGCTTTGCTATCACCAGTAGAACTGAGCAAACACTTGTCTTCAGAAGATAATTCAGCTACTGGCCGAAGGAAACGGTAAGAGTGGGTCGTTAACCATGCTGTAACAACTCATTCGGCTGAGTATTTACCCTCGAAAGGCGAAAGTCCTAGGTTCGAGCCTGGTCTAGCCTACAACGTTAATCTCTCAGGAAGTTTCAGATGAGCACACACCTCCCTGTACAATGAAAATTCATTCTGAAATTTTTTTTCTGTTTGATAAGTCATATCACACGGGTTCTAAAATGTTCTCCATGTCTGTAATATAGGTTTTCTCCCTCTGCCACGTCATACTGCTGGACTTTAAATGTCTGCTTATTCAGTCACGGCTGTTTTAGATAGGTGCTTTCATATATACGGCCACCCTGTAGATTCAGTTTTCATTCATATTATACGTTGACCTTATAATTCTATTCCCATCATATCCTTCGTATGCTCAACAATCTAACATCGTTACATAGATTCTTGAGTCTGACAAGAAAACGCTGACCACAGGTCTCACCAACCAAATAGACACTCACTCGATCAGCAGCTTGTTTGCCCAACATTGGCTCTTTTTTTTCCCCTGCAGAAACTTTGATTTGTCGAACATGCGACGGACGACTAGTACGAACAGCACCAAGATTAATCATTATTGTCTTATACTGGTGTAATAAATCTTCATGAGTGGTCGTTATCAGAAACACATCCATTAAGAGACAGGACAATTTTTTTTGTAGTTCTTGCTCCAAGTGGTTCAATACTTTTAAAACTGCGTTACCCAGTTTACTGTCGAACGGAGGACCTTTAACTCGCAAAATGAATGTTAGGAATCCATCGAAATTACGAAGTACATTGGTGTTGGAGAGAAAACACGTAGGCGGATTCTTGTTAGGAAACTAAGGGACTCATTTTAGAAATGTCAGTTTCTTCCGCCTGGTTTGTTATTAAATATGTTTCACATCAGCAAGATCTGAGATTGCAATTAAGGCACTCAGCGTAAGAGAGGCTGGGATAGTATGGGGTTGTAGTTATGTGTTGCACCCCTATCCCTAAACAAAACTGTTTAAATGCCTGAGCAATAAAACCACTCGCATTATCAGTAACGATGGATTTCAACGTTTCGATGCTCCCAAAAATGCTACTTATATTGTGGGTGACTGCCTGGGTCTTCGGCCCCCCAGTGGTTGATAACCGTACAAATCTGGTACAGGCATAAACTCAAACCAAAATATACTTTTTCCCATCCCTAGAACTCGGCAAGGGGCCGATAAAATCAGTATGAATTCTCTGCAATGCCTTATCAACAGGTTTTGAAGCCAAGTACCCAGCCTTGTTATTCTGAGCAAGTTTACTCGGAGCACATACCTGATAGTTGGCTACCCTCTTGCAGATCTCCACGTCCAGTTTTAGCCATAAGAAAAATTTCGAGATCTTCTCCCATGTTTTGTATACCCCCAAATGCCCCAAATGTGGATTCATGGAAATATTTAAATACCAGTAGGACAAGTTCCTCAGTTTCTACAAGCTTCAGTTGTCCCAGCCCATGCATCTTACAACACAACACCTGTTGTTTCATTAAGTAAGGACGAACATCTCACCATCCTCAATCCTCTGTTTGCTGACTCTCAGACGTTCATCCTGATTTTGAAATTCTCTAACATCTCTGAACAGACTAGGGATCTTAGTCAGGATGTAAATTGACCTGCCTCTTCCTGTTCTACCTCTGGATATTGATCTGTTGGATCGTCATCCTCCTGTTCATACATGCAGCTTAAACCATTAGCCAACAAGTTCTCAGAGCCCCGATATTGCGGACCTCAAATCTAAATGTGAGAATCGTGGTAGCCCACCTTGAAATTCATCTTGTCTTACAGACCCTCAAGAGTAGCCAACAAAGTGCTTCATTGTCTGTTTGCAAAATAAATTTCTGGTGTTCCAGGTAGTACTTAAAATTCCCATCCCAAACAAAACAGCGAGGGCTTCTAGTTCATATATGGAATACTTCCTCTCCAACTCATTTAACCTCATAGAGTCATAAGCAATAGCCCTCCACTCACCTCTCTCTTACTGTAACAAAACCCTGGCAAGTCCTTGTCCTGAGGCATCGGTCTGTACAAGAAATTCTTCATTAAAATCCGGTAGAGCTAGCGCTGGCGCAGACTGTAATGCTTCTTTAATCACTAAGAATTCAGCCTCCTGAGAAAGCCCCAAGTAAATTTACACCACTTCCAGAACAATTAATTCAGAGCTTTCACAGCAAACCTCTCAGTGAACTTATGGAAGAAATTCGCTATCCTGACAATCTGAGGAGTCTGTTCAGCATTACGTGAAGAGGTACTTGATTTATAACCACACGGTCAGGATCAATGTGGAGCACCTCTCTGGACACAATATGTACCACGAATTTCATCCAAGGAGAGGCAAAAACTATCTTCTCAGGATATAGCGTGAGGTCTGCCTTCTGTAACCGCCCAAACACTTCCACCAAATGTACCAGGTGCTCCTGAATCAGTTTACTGTGTACCACTATGTCGTCTAAACAATTGTACCGGAAGTTGAACTTTACATCAGAAAATACATCCATCAACTGGACGAGGCACTTGATTTACAACCTCCACTCGGCCAGGATCAGTGCAGATCCCCTCTCTGGACACAATACATTCCACGAATTTCATCGTAGTGGAGACAAAAACCACCTTCTCAGGATTCACCATTAGGCTTGCCTTCCGTAACCATCAAAATACTTTTCCCAGATGTACCACGTGCTCCTTAATCGAATTACTGAATACTACAAAGCCGCCTACATAGTGGTACACGAACTTGAACTTCACATCAGAAAATACAATGTCCGTCAGTGGTGATGGGACAACAGCCCCTGTCTCCAGCTCAAAAGGAACTCTATTAAACTCCGATAAATTCCAGTCAGTGGCAAACGTGGTGACTGGCTTGGATTTTTCACCTAATGGTATCTGGTTGTAGGCTTGGCTACAATAAAATGTGGTAAAAACCCAGGCTCCTCAGAACCACCCAAAGCATGAGTGAAGATCCTGCAAAAGTTCCGACCTTAACAACTCATTTTTATTTAATTTCCAATAATCCACTACTGGCCATTATTCCCCACTCAATTTAGGCACCAGAAATATTGGCGACTTAGAGGGACGAATGACACCTTTACTCAACTTTTTATTTTTATTTTACCTCTTGATATCTTCATCATAGGCGGAGATAACCTACACAGTGTCGCCTTAACTGGCACCTGGTCCACTGTGTTAATGTCATACTCGAGCATGTGGGTGGCCCTCAGTTTCTTTGTTAGCAAATCCGAAAAGTTTGAACAAAGAGCTTCAAGTTTGTTCTTAACAAACCCATTCAAATGGTTTAATTGATCATTGTATGTACCCAACTCCCCTTCAACCGTCCTCCTTGTCTGGGATTGCTCCTTCCTGACTATCTTGGCGACACCCTCACCACACTCGCTGAACTTCAACAGGGTTTCCAGCTAAAATTTGAACAAGATGTGGCCAGATTTTTAACACTCCTCATATTAAATCTCCTCATATTAAATCTCATTCTGGAAACATCACCCAGGCTGTGGCAAAGCCATGTCTCCGCAATATCCTTTCTTTGAGGAGTGCTGGTTCTGCTAGTTTCGCAGAAGAACTTCTGTGAAGTTTGGAAGGTAGGAGACGAGGTACTGGCAGAATTGAAGCTGTGAGGACGGGCAGCTTGCTAGGGTACCTCAGTTGGTAGAGCACTTGCCCGCAAAAAGCAAAGGTCCCGAGTTCGAGTCTCGGTCCGGCACACAGTTTTAATCTGCCAGGAGGTTTCATATCTGCGCACACTCCGCTGCAAAGTGAAAATCTCATTCTGACTCCTCATATAAATTTTCCACAAAAAATCTCCCAGGGCCACCTTAACCAGGAAACACCGTTTAGCCTTTAAATTTGATTTATCCATCATAAACAATCTCTTTTCCGATGACAGTACTTCCCACTCACATTTACCTTGATATTGCGTAAACCAGACATAATCAAATACCGAGATGGTACTCCCTAAATCCAAGACTGCACACACTGAATATTTATTTATAGCAATACAAAGGGCAGTTCTTTATTATTCATTTCCATAATCACACGTATCGAGTTATCCTGCCTGTGATACAGTAACTGACACAACTCAGGCTGCAACGTCTTCCCCATACAATCTTCTTCATATGGCCTTGTCTATTACAATTCCAACATATCGATTTCGAGTTTTCCCCCTCACGGAATCTAGTTCCTTAATACCTACTGATTGTATCCCGACCGACCTGGACTGTATTTCCCTCAGTATTCACTTTCTTTCTCACAGAATTCTTCCCCTCCCGTTTTTCCCTGCGATAGTCAAGGCACTCCCTGGCTTCCGTCTATCTGATCAGATACTCTAATTATAAATATGTCCTAAGTACCTGACAGAATACCGTCCTCTGCCTACTTTCAGGATTCAGTGCTTCTAATAATTGTGTCACGTCCTGTTCATCCGTGTGATCCAGAACCAGTGCCAA
The DNA here is from genome assembly GCF_023864275.1 of Schistocerca cancellata. Lineage (NCBI taxonomy): Eukaryota > Metazoa > Arthropoda > Insecta > Orthoptera > Acrididae > Schistocerca > Schistocerca cancellata. The sequence goes on from NC_064628.1 coordinate 693,117,244, forward strand.
TACGCCTCTGTTAATTCGAGCAACATATTCCACTAACGGTTCATTACAACCTTCCTCCTTTTCATACTGCCAATAAACTATTTCCCTCAAAGTTCGAGGAGAAATGAACCTAATTATTTGGCACGTACGCTCTTACCAAGTCTCCTTATTTTGTATGGCTTGCAAAATGTCCTCATACAGTCTAACTTTCACTGTTACGGCAATTAATCTTAAAGCGTCAATTGCACTTATTTCCATTGCCAAAACTTTCTGCTAAAATTAAAATGAAAAATACAAAAACTTCACAATTGAATCCGCCGACTCAGCCGAAATACTAGCGCACTGCTTTAAAATATCTTGCGACAGATTTTGCAACTTGGCAAGCATAGTAGTCAGGACAATTCCCTTCATGTCCCCATTGAGCGCTCCAAATTATTGGCAAGATGCGCATCCTGCACGTACATGTCCCTACCATTCCCGCACAACCGTTCCCGAATATTCTCACCATAATTCTGCAGCTCCTTGGCCTGCTCCGGATCAATCATTGATTCTATCAAGATAATGATTGATTCGGGCCTTAGCCTACGAACCTGACTAGCCGTACAACCCTCTGGGTTCTGGGTAATTTCTACGATCTTTACCAAGTCGACACAAGCAGCAGCAGCGGCGAAACTTAACTCAGCACGTGCGGTCACTTTACGTACTACCGTCAGATAATTGTGCTGATGTATTTGTTCAATCAGTTCCTGTACCATATCCTTCGTTTCAAACTTCCATCGGTCCAATTCGTAAACAACTTCACTTCGCCTCAGACAAGCCGGATCCTTAAAAATGCCAGGCACTCTGTAAAAAAAAACAAAACACTAAGTACTTACAACTTAGTCTTAATACCAGACCCCCAGCTGCTGAGTCCATTGAGCTCACTCTGGTACCAAATTTGTAACAGGAAGTTGAATGTAAAGACATGGAACGATTGATTTGGCGTGAGTTGGGATACAAATTCTGAAATACATTCATTAAGATATACCAGCTGGAGACAATCTTAAGCGAACAGCTGTAAGATACCACATTTTCTAAATACAGACCAGACTTGAACAGACTAATGCATAGAATGAATATCCGAGCTGATTTAAAAATACATAAACTAATAACCATTGATTTGGCAGATCCAAACGATCTGTCAATGTATCAATCATAAGCTTTCTCGGTAATGCACAGATAACTGAAAAAAACACAAATGCATCAGAAAATTAATCATTAACTGACATTAACACGAAACTAGTCAACTGGCCACAAAATTACTCACTCCACATATCAGAGCTATTCTCAAAGCATGAGAAATGAATTTACCAAAACCTCTGAAATGTAGCAGTTCTCAAAGTGGAAAACTAATAATTAACATCAGTGCATTAGAAAGACTCTGTTAGGAAAACCGTCATATCAAGCACTCAGTAAATCAGTCTTAGCCAAAAATTGTACATTATGACCAACACTTTGAAATACACTGCCTTCAAGAATCCACGACAGTCATATAAGATGGGTGCATTAAAATGTTTCCATCAAACACGTCGTCGCCTTGACTACTTCATGAATCAGACGTTGCAGAACAAGCACACACTAAAACAGTACCTTAATGTTTCAAAGACAAAATATATCTTCTCTTACTCTCTGTGTGGTGACAAGAGGCCAAGTTCCTCTCACAATCACATGTCTGCACCAGGCGTGTCTCATGGAAGTTACACAACTTCGGATATGCCTTACTTTTCCACCACAACTTGCAAGCCTGAAGGGCGATAGATTGCCCCACTGGATAAACTCTATCAAATGGTCCAAATGGCTCTGAGCACTACGGGACTTAACATCTCAGGTCATCAGTCCCCTAAAACTTAGAACTACTTAAACCTAACTAACCAAAGGACATCACACACATCCATGCCCGAGGCAGGATTCGAACCTGCGACCGTAGCGGTCGCGCGGTTCCAGACTGAAGCGCCTAGAACCGCTCGGCAAACTCTATCATTTTAGCCATTGCTGATGCATACCTTCAAGTACAACAGTCACATTTCGTCCTCGGAGCTGTTCCATCAAACCGCCAGGACACATAAACAGCTTCGGCACATGAATACAGAGACAGCAGTACAGGGACACTGCACAATCCACAGTCCACTAAAGTTTGCAATCACATTGCAACTCTCCACCTCTGTCATGGCTGCCACGTGCCACTGTTATCTCTAGCAAGTGCCAGTGCCACTGACCTCTTCACGCCATAGGGCGACACAAACCACGAAGTACATTCTTCCAGAAGGAGGAAGATAGAAAACAGGCGGCACCAAAGCTTAGAACATCATCGTCTTGTTAAAAAATATATATAATTGTACAGCATTTCCTTCTAACTCTATCAATATTTTTTGTACCTATACCTCAAATGCAGACTATCCAAAACATCTATTTACCTCCCATGTCCGAAGTATAACGCAGATTATTGAGTGTGTATTTCCATGTAGTAGTGTGTTTTATTACTAGAAGACTTAAAAGATGTGGGAAATATACTAATGAGAGACTGCATACAATACATTTGTTGTTGTATGCATACTGTCACTCACTACCCCACTGGTGACATATGAATTTTTTTCTGTTGCTATAGAATAATCAAGTTACTGCTGTAGCGCTATAGTGTGTTTTTATACTCGAAATCTTTAATAGGGAGTAGTTTAAGTCTGTTACACACATTAGTTCTTTTCCTTAAGACTTACAGAATAACACTGCTTGTGTGTGTCACTCATAATTCTATACTATCTATACTCGTCGGTACTATGGTGGAAAATATGTTTCTCCTGCTTCAATAAAACAAATACATATCGTTAGTATTTAATACATTTAGAGAATCCTTCATAGGGTCAAACTCTAACAGTATGTTCCATACTTATAAATCACAGCTTGAATCCATGTTCTGTGGTGAAAGAAGAAATAAATGCTTCTACTAGACACGCATCAGGGCACACTATAAAATGCCTACCGTTAACTTCTTTCATTCCTAGGCCTATGATTTGACGTATAGAAGTTGCTATATATCTTTACAGTTGCAGCTTCCTCAAGTTAAAAGGCCTTATCGCTGTTTAAAACAACATTACCATCTCCTGGTAGTCTTCTTATGCACACACTGAAGTCACGGTTCGATGTTCGGTGGTCACGCACAATCATTCTATTAAAAATCTAGCTATACCCAACTCCATAAACTAATAGTCATCCCTGTGAAGCCATTTGCAACAGTCCAGGCTCCTGATTCATTTTGACATCAATCTGCTCCTCTTTATATGACAACACACACAAATGACACAATTTGGCACAAGTGGATTACATCTATAAGTAAATGTGGCATACATGACAAGAAGTGACGTCATGATCATGTTACCAGGAGTGTCGTCGCCTTGAATCTTAAAGTAAATAAAAAGTTTCGAAAGAAAATCTCTCTCTAACATAGTGGTTGTCTTGAGTGCTGGGGAGGTGTACCTGTGTACGGCTTGAACTGTTTTTGTACGACAATAGTAGCTTGCACAGAATGGAGATACATCTGCATTCATTTCCTGAATCAGCGTCATTGCATAATGTGCATAATGTGCACGACATTGGAGAAGCTCACCCAAAATATAGAACCTGTGACGCAAGGCTGGCATTCGGAGATCGTTTATTGTTAGCTGCATTGCAACCTCCTGACAAACCAAATGAAGCTAGATTCTTTTATACTGGTAATGCAGACGAAACCATGTGAATCCATTGTGGTGGAGGGTTTGGAAGAAATGCACAGTCCAGGGGTTTAACATGCTGCGTGATTTTCCAAGTGTTTGTTTGTGATTTTCGCGAGGGATAAAGATTTTGCAGGTAATATTTGCCAGAACGGAGATGTAATAACTACTGCAAAAGATGCAGCTAATATTAAATTTAAATCAAATCTTCTGAATGGTGATACGGCTGTTATACCGCAAATACCATCAAAACATCATATGATAGTTGGAGATTTTGACAATATTCAACTGTGTAAAATTTCCTTTCAGCAAGAAATACGAGTGCTATTCCTTCGATGCTGGTGTATTGCTGCTTGTGTTAAACGTGCACTTCACCTCGCCTTTCTTGTGTGCTGTCTGCTAGCAGCCTACTGCAACCAGTAAGAGCATTTTCTACAAAAACACCAGTTTTGTAGGAAATGCTATTGTTTTATTATGTAAGAGGCAGTCAAATGAAAACAAAGCAGATGGAGAAAAGTAAGTAAACTATTTATTACTTCAAAAGCGATCGCCATAACTATTAAGACATTTATCCCACTGTGAGACAAGACGATCAATGCCTCCAAGGAAAAATGTTTGCGTTTGCCTACGGAACTACAATTGTAGCTAGCCGTGCACTTTTTCAAATGGCTCTGAGCACTATGGGACTTAACATCTGTGTACTTTTTCGTCGAAGCCCTTGGACAGTAAGAAATGTCTTTCTTCAGAGCTCCGAAGACGTGGAAATTGCATTAAGGCATGAAGAGAGATCAGGACTGCATGGAAGACGTGTAAGGGCTTCCTAACGAAACTTCTGTAGTGTAGTGGAAATAATTTCGGCAACATGTGTTTTCTTAAAAAGTGGAAGAAAAACAGCGAAATTATAACGAACTACCCAAAAACCATGTCTTATGATGATGTTGTAGGGAATTCACAGTGGTGGCAGCTGTTAAACGTTTACAGTCAATGTAAACAAAACAAAGAGCGCGAGTGCGAGCATTGTTTACCTTAAGCTAAACCCATCTGGCGCCCATTTTGTTTACACATAAGGTCACAGCCAAGTGAGCGGTTTGCATATATTTGGGTCATTAAGTTAGAAGCACTCGGTAATTAATTCGATGCTAAATAAATAAAACAACCGTGAAAATGAGCAGTTTCTTTACTTTTTTGTCATAAATTACTTTAATCAAAATATCCACGGGTGTGCTGCCGGTCTACAGTGTCCAACGGGCACAATATTTCGGCGATCATACATGTCGCCATCATCAGGTGAAGTGACGGACTGAGCATCTTTGGCGCTCGGTTTGAGGAAGGCCGGCGTGTACCAGATTCCGTGTCAATGTGGCTGGTTTGTTTACTGAAGAGAGCATTGAGCTCAGATACCTGCAGGTCCCTTAATGTCAGATGAGTGTAGTTTCACACTGCTTCCACTCCAAAGAATAAAACGTGGCTGTGGTTCGGTGATGATTTGGGCAGCCATATCGTAGCTTTCCATGGGCTCCTGGTTACCCTGCAAGGTCGCATTACTGCCAAACATTTTGTGGCCATTTTGGAAGATGACGTTCATCCCATGGTACAACATTTGTTCCCCAGTGCTGATGCTGTGTTCCAAGACGACAGAGTCCCTGTTCACGCAGCTCGCATCGCCCAGGACTGGTTTTGTTTCCATGACCAAAGACCCTTTGCGGTCTGTTTTTGAGAGAAGGATGCATGATCGCTATCCACCTCCGTTACCGTTTCCTGAAATTGCCGCTATTTTACTGGAGGAATGGTATAAGACTCCCTTGAAAACCACGCAGGATCTGTATTTATCCATTTCGGGACAGGTGGAAGCTGTTATGTGTGGCCACCGTTTTGCTACACTGTATTAGGGATGGTGATTTGTTGTTTTTTGTGTTTCCGTAGTTTTGTCCACCCCCTGTAAAAGTAATTTCAGATGGTACATGCAGTCATAACTAAAATACAAAGTGGCAAGAGACTTCCAGATCATTTTGAAAATATTGTTATATTTTTCATTTCCTACCCTAATGATAGATGGGCAGTTCGGGTTCTAATACAGTGTAGCGTCAGTCTTTTCAGGAAAATAACAGACGAGCTTGTTGTGGGACATAGGGCGTCGCAATTGGTTATACAGGATGAACCTGAACTGCGCCGACAAAATTTCGAAGTCTGTACAGAGGTATTTTCTGAGTATTTTGATACAAGGAACCCGCGGTGTCCGTTGGCTCATTGCATTGTAATTGTGCTTCGTTCCGTTTTTAACCCCCCTTTTACTTTTTCATGTCTGCAACACTGAGAAACCATCATGCACTGCGTGTTTTGTTCGGAAACAAATTTGTTCCATTCACTCACATTATTTGCTGTAGACAACAGAAGTGCTCACTTTACCACTCGCCCTCAAACTCGAATTACGTACTGCTCGGTGCTGTCTCCTGCTTATTCTTTCCAGCAGTTTTATTTGCACGTTAACAATGAGGCGCAGCAGTGTGGAGGGGTTTACTGATGAAGAACTGACCGATAGGCACGTCGTGTATGGGTTCCGTGAATACAACGGAACAGTGGCACGGCGGTGTCAGGCTGAGCTGTGTTCGTGTTTCGTTTCACCGTTGTTGCATTACTCCATTTTTCGCGTTCTAAGTTTTGCAATTTGCATACTAAAGTTTTTCTTTTTCACTTCTGTGATGGCATTTTCGCAGAAACGAAGGTAAATGGGATGACAAAACGGAATAAATCGCGATTACATTTTGTAATGAGCCATGTGTCTCTTGTACCAGAATACTCAGAAACTATCCCTGAACATCATCTGAATTTTTTTCGGTACAGTTCAGGTTTTCCTGTATCTGGGAGACAATTTCCTGTCCCTCTAATCTAACCTGTATTTGCCTTACAAGTTAGGACCCGTCCCGAAAACCTAATTTTGATCGAAATCACAATTAGTTTCTCTAATTACATTATAAAATTGAACAAATTATGTGAAGAAAAAGAAAGGAGGAATGAAGGTCTCATCGACGTTGAGGTTAGAACCTGAGCGTTAGCTCAGGTGAGCAAAGATGGCAAAAACTAATTCAAGTTGCCTAACTTGAAGAAACCATCTCAGATTTGCCTGACGTGATTTAGAAAAACCTGAATCAGAACGACGAAACAGGTTTGAGGATACAGGTAAGTCAGAGAAAAAGGAAACATCAAGGTTGTCCTATCAGCAGTAGGGTCATTAGAGACACAGTACACGTTCGAACTGTCCGAAAATGTGGTAGAAGTTTGATCAGGAGGAAAGAGAAGGGGATGGTCATTATGGACGGAGCACAAGCTGGGGTGATGAAAGATGTGGAAGGAAATCGGCAATGACCTTTCTAAATGAACTGTCCTTGCTTTCGCCTTAACTCATCAGTGGGCGCGACTATGACCATCAGTCACAAGATGTGGTTTCCTTGTTGTAATACAGACAGCACTGAAGCTCGGATGCACATTCAAATACGTACTCGTTACTCGTAATAGACGTCACGTAACACAATACTGCTGACACAGTTCAGCCACTACTTGGGTGTGTCAACTGACTGTCGTTTGCTGTGTGCAAATAGTGGAGCAAAGTCGATTCTGTGCCATTTAGTTTTTGTGGGTTGTATGCGTTCGAGGGCAAGCATACATTTAAGAGCAAATTATCCCACTTCGTCACATCTTAACCTATTGTTGAGCTAATTGATTTGCGACCACCTGGGATAATCGGTCCTTCAGAGAAACCTCCGTCCCCTCCCCACTCATGTGGGAAATCGCCAACCCTAATTAATTAAATTGATATATTAATTACCCCCTCCCCTCTGGGAAATCCTCCAAGCCCTCGTCTCCCCGACTTCCCCTTCCCTTCACCATCTGGAAATTGGCAAGAAAAGGACTCAGTCTATGTTGAGCTGCTGTAGAGGAAGGATCTTATGACACAAAAGTCAAATCAATGTCAATTGACGTTATGATATATTGTTTATTTCAATTTGCACATCCTTTATTTAACGCTAGTGGGAGACAGGGCTCCCCCACTTGGGTAGAGCTCACATCTACACCCCCACCCCCACTTTCCATGATGCAATAACTTTAAGCACTGAGAAATAGAATAAAGTGCGATATAATAGCCGCTGTTTTGCTTCACCCCGATGTGTACATGTCGTCCATGTGATATTGGGCACTGGGCACATCTTCAAGGACGTGCATCTGCATGCTACAGAGGTCAGGCCACTACTGAGGCTCTATTTCCACACACCACCTCCAGGCGGTAACAGCATTCCAAGAGGCTCCCACTCCTGAATAGCAAAGTCTATGTTGAGCTGTCAGACAGGAAGGATCACCTTGTGGACCACTCTTGTGATGATGAAAAAAGACAGATGTTGTGGTATAGTATGCATTTTACTGGAGATTTTGGGTCAGTTTAGGACTATGGTACTGCAATATCCTGGGGAGGTACTGTCATAATGTGTTCAGTTGAGTAGAGGACAGAGAGGAGTTGAATAAGTGTATTACATGTAAGCATGCAGCTGAGAAGTGCATCCATAGCCTCCTACATGAGGAATGGAGGGGGTGATAATGGATGAGTGTCGGATGTATACTTTTCAGCAAATAATGGCGATGCAGTGGGATGGGCTGAAGATGCATTCTGTTTATGTTTCTTGAAATGGCTGATCAATCCACAGTGTAACAGAAAACTTCATCCTATTCCACTTCCCCAGACAGAATGAATCAGCGGTGTTCACCCTGGTGTATGGGCCTCGAATGAGCTAGTTCACAAAACTGCCATATATGACACTTTAAACAGAATTTTTTCCCCACCACTTTCATCGGGAACCAATAGGAACACAGCATTTACCCCCTCCCCCACCACAAAACTGGTGGGGCCAATAGGAGCTCAGGAATGTTACGTCTGGTAAAGTGATTGTGACAACAGTGGGATATAAGACGGATATGCTCTCACACGCAGTCAGTCAGCGTAAGCACCATGAACTGTCAACAGCAGCCGACATCCTCACCCACATTCTCTTGCAGAAGAATCGTAATATAAGTACATGTGATTTCGTTCTGTGTCCTTGTTCAACTCCATGTCTTTGTTTGGGGATTCTTATTGTTTCTTGTTCTTCTTCTTCTTCTTTGTTAAGCAGCCACCAGTCTATCTGGACCAGCAATGACCTCCAGCATGTCTGGATCAACAGTAGCCACAGGCTTGTTGGGACCCGCAGCAATCTCCAGCGGGTTGGGGCCGGCAGCAGTACTGTAGGATCCTGTACCACACCTGACCAGCATGTTGGAGCAGTACAAAGAGCTGCTATTGTCTGTAAAATGGTTCAAATGGTTCTGAGCACTATGGGACATTCCCCTATAACTTAGAACTACTTAAACCTAACTAACCTAACGACATCACACACATCCATGCCCGAGGCAGGATTAGAACCTGCGACCGTAACGGTCTCGCGGTTCCAGACTGAAGCGCCTAAAACCGCTCGGTCACAACGGCCGGCTATTATCTATACTTCTCAGTGATTTGTGTAATGAAGTCACCCAGCCAGTACCTGACACTCAGATGGATTGTGTTGGGAGCCCTGCTAGAAGTCCCACCATTGACGCAAAGAGAAACCCCGCTGTGGATCCCCAAAACATTGGAAGAAAGGGACCTCTCCTCAGGTCGCTGCCATACTCGCTAACGATGATCATCCGTCGTAATGCAGAACCACCGTCCGTCGCTGAATGCAATGCAGTGCCATTCATCAGCCATGCGCGCTTCCCGATCACTGCACCACTCGCAACGCAGCCGTCTGTATTGTGGTGCTACCAGCATCATACACGTGTGACGGTAATTTCTTTGTCTGGCTACTGCTATCCTCTGACCACTGACACGAGATGACACAGAATGTTGTAGGGAGTCCATTACTTGTTCTCGTAGGGCAGGCGCAGATGTGAAGGGGTTCCAATGTGCTTGGCGTGCAATACGACGATCCTCCCTTGTGGTGGTCAGATGTGGTCGACCGGATCCTTGACGACGGGTATATCTGCCTTCACATACCCATGCAGTCCAGCATCGGGTCACTGCCGCATCCAGATGCCCCACAAATCTGGATATTCCACAAAACTACCAGCCAGCCAAATGGAGACCCACAATGGGGCCCCTTCCAAACACTATCAGGTACCGATAACCGTGTCTCACACGGGTGTGTAGCATCTCCATGTCCTTGACAGAGATCACTAAACATTTAATGATGTTCGCGCCTCTTGTATACTCTACCAGGCCTTGCAACAACACTACATGCGAACAACGCAAATGGAGTCTGATGGCTATTCTACCTGTCATGAAGAATTGCAGCTCTAATCATTTACATACCTTCTTGCACGAAGTTTCTTTGACATCAGACAATGTTTTCTCAGTGCTTCACTTTTTTGTCAGGCATTTTATATCAGTCTTTGTCTTCCTCTACAGTTTTCACCGTACAGCTTTTACCCTGCATCTACTTGAAGTGCCTCATAAATTGGTGCTTGAAGTAAAAGAAGAAAAGACCTAGGAAAGCGACCATGAGATAAAAAATACGACGACCATTGTGAAGGTTCTTTACATGATGAATTCCAGCAGGACAATGCGACACACCGCATGTCCAGGATTGCTACAGAGTGGCTCGAAGAACACTTCTGAAATGTAAAAAATTAAGAAAGTAAGTTTGAAAGTAGCCTGGGAATCAGTTATTATACACAATGTGTCCCACTTCCGTGAGGACTGCTTGTGTGAAATTCCAAACTGCAATGCCATCTAGTGGCGTGTTGCGGCACCATGATCCGTGAAGTTTCAACAACAGCTATACAGAGGGTCAAAGCGCTAGCATCAGGCATCCTGGCGTTACTGTAACAGTACGTGTCTGACATGCGCCGGAAAAATCGCGATGGAGCAGTGAGGCAATATCAAGTTTTTTAAGTGGGCGAGAACTCGTCCAGTTCCACTTGAATACCGAGAAATAGGTTCCTGCTCTCTCTTCCAGTACAACGTCTCAGACCACAAAGTGAAGATCGTGCTCGAGTGTTTGGTCAGCAAAAGGATGACAGTCCTGGATCACCCGCCATTTTCGACGCATTTAGCCCCAGCCGAGTTCTAGTTGTTCTCCTAGTTGAAGGTGACAATGAAAGGACCCCGTCATGATACAGTTAAGGACATCCAAGATTACTGTGCTACAATATTAAATGCAATTCAAAAAAACGACAGCGACTGTTTCCAAACACTTTTAAAATGATTTCAACTGTGTATTGGTTCAATGAAAAACTATTTTGGATAAGATTTCGTGAATATAACCGATGCCTTTTATTTTTCATAGTCACAGTCCTAATGGTACTAGAACACACTGTACAAGCAAAAAAACAGTTCTTATAAGATAAAAATGATGTATAATCAACCAAATTAAAGAAAATAGTATAAATTAACTTCTATGTGATGCAACCAGCTAATGGGTTTTTGTATTTTGTGCAGCTGAAGACAGTGACTGGATGGTCTGTAAAAGAAATATTCAAAAGATTAGAAATGAGATGGAGAACCTTTGGGAAAACTGAATATAATTTTCAAAACCTGAGTTCTGATATGTCTCAAAAAGTTTACAATCAGTGTGTATTGACAGTTTTTAGGTATTGCAGTGGAACATGGGCTAGTAATGGAAAATCCGTTCAAACCTGAAGGCTGCTCAGAGAGAAGGGGAGAGGAGCATATTGGTAACTACTTGGATAGGTAGTAGAACAAGTAAGTGGAGGAGGAATTGGATGGAGTAGGAGACGTAATTACCAGTTTAAGGAAATTGAAATTGGTTTGGAATGGAACGTATGGTCAGGTTAAGGGTAGACAGAAGCGCCAAACAAGCTAGAAGATATGAAAATACTGCGACAACCAAATGAAAAGTACACTACTGGCCATTAAAATTGCTATACCACGAAGATGACGTGCTACAGACGCGAAATTTAACCGACAGGAAGAAGATGCTGTGATATGTAAATGATTAGCTTTTCAGAGCATTCACATAAGGTTGGCGCGCGTGTGGTTACAACGTGCTGACATGACGAAAGTTTCCAACCGATTTCTCATACACAAACAGCAGTTGACCGGCGTTGCCTGGTGAAACACGGTTGTGATGCCTCGTGTAAGGAGGAGGAATGCGTACCATCACGTTTCCGACTTTGATAAAGGTCGGATTGTAGCCTATCGCGATTGCGGTTTATCGTATCGCGACATTGGTGCTCGCGTTGATCGAGATCCAATGACTTTTAGGAGAATATGGAATCGATGGGTTCAGAAGGGTAATCCGGAACGCCGTGCTGCATCCCAACGGCCTCGTATCACTAGCAGTCGAGATGACAGGCATCTTATTCGCATGGCTGTAACGGATCGTGCAGCCATGTCTCGATCCTTGAGTCAACAGATGGGGACGTTTGCAAGACGACACCATCTGCACGAACAGTTCGACGAAGTTTGCAGCAGCATGGACTATCAGCTCGGAGACTATGGCTGCGGTTAACCTTGACGCTACATCACAGACAGGAGCGCCTGCGTTGGTGTAGTCAACGACGAACCTGGATGCACGAATGGCAAAACGTCATTTTTTCGGATGAATCCAGGTTCTGTTTACAGCATCACCTCTTGTTCGCATTGACGGCACTGACCCGTCATTCGATCCCTGCGAAACCCTACATTTCAGCAGGATAATGCACGACCGCATCTTGTAGGTTCTGTACGGGCCTTTCTGGATACAGAAAATGTTCGACTGCTGCTCTGGCCAGCATATTCTCTAGATCTCTCACCAATTGAAAACGTCTGGTCAATGGTGGCCGAACAACTGGCTCGTCACAATACGCCAGTCACTACTCGTGATGAACTGCGGTATCGTGTTGAAGCTACATGGGCAGCTGTACCTGTACACGCCATCCAAGCTCTGTTTGACTCAATGCCCAGGCGTATCAAGGCCGTTATTACGGCCAGAGGTGGATGTTCTGGGTAATGATTTCTCAGGATCTATGCACCCAAATTGCGTGAAAATGTAATCACATGTCAGTTCTAGTATAATATAGTTGTCCAATGAATACTCGTTTATCATCAGCATTTCTTCTTGGTGTAGCAATTGTAATGGCCATTAGTGTATATAGATTTAATCAGGAAACATGCAGTAATAACATGGGTGCATATAGATATGCTCCAGACTGTAGTGCATGAGAGAGTCTTGAGGAGACTTTTACCCAGCAGTGGATGTCAAATGGCTGATGATAGCTGATGCTTCGAAATTTGCCTAATATCATGTGTCGGTCTGTGTTTGAAACATTCCTCCTTGCCCATCTTCGGAGCTTCTGTTGCACATGGCAAAGGTTCACTCGTGGCAACACTCAGAATCCACACATTCTTGAGCCGTCCTCACGTGGGACGTGTTACTCGTCGTTAAGCACTCCAGATGTGGTTTACATCATGCTTGGTGCATGCTTAGTAGCGAGCTATTGTATCACACAAAGTGCGCCCCTCGTCATGATCTGTGACTGCAGTGCTTTCTCACAACAGTTGTCGGCTGTATCTGGCTCACAAATCACACAGTTTGCTCATGAAAATGGACAGGCATAAAATTGCTTTGTTACCTCTGTTAAAACTCACATTTCTTACCTTCTCCATATGCTAGTCATGTTGTTCCGTCTGCAGTATACATACATAAAAACTTCTGTATCCACAAATATTTTATAAGGCGGAAAAATGTGTTTCATGTTCAGTCAGTAACTATCTGAGCAACCAGAAGTCTGTTATATTTTCTACACATCATGCAAGTGTGTGTGTGTGTGTGTGTCTGTGTGCAGTCACAAACAGTATTTATTATGTATCCCACAATTTAGAAAGTTTTAGGGCGCATAAATAAATACAGAGTTGTGATCGAATCAGCCAGAGACACAGAAAGCATTCTTGCAATCCATATTCCTGACATTATATAACATCAGCTTTTACTCAACATTCTTCTGTTAATTTAGTAAGAAAGTGCCAAAATCTTTTAGAAAACACAAATGTGAATAAAAACATTTGGATGTAGCAGGAAGTGGACCAACTGCATTTGACTTCGTGTCTTTGCGCCTCTGTTCGTTATCCTAACGTGGACTAGTGTAACATACGAAAATGTCATTTTGTTGCTATCTACTGAAGATTTTAATCACTGATGTGTTATTAATTGGCATTTACAAACAGACCAAGAATGACGTGCTTTTGAAACGGCTTTCTTTCACAGTACGAAAACAACTAAATACACTCCTGGAAATGGAAAAAAGAACACATTGACACCGGTGTGTCAGACCCACCATACTTGCTCCGGACACTGCGAGAGGGCTGTACAAGCAATGATCACACGCACGGCACAGCGGACACACCAGGAACCGCGGTGTTGGCCGTCGAATGGCGCTAGCTGCGCAGCATTTGTGCACCGCCGCCGTCAGTGTCAGCCAGTTTGCCGTGGCATACGGAGCTCCATCGCAGTCTTTAACACTGGTAGCATGCCGCGACAGCGTGGACGTGAACCGTATGTGCAGTTGACGGACTTTGAGCGAGGGCGTATAGTGGGCATGCGGGAGGCCGGGTGGACGTACCGCCGAATTGCTCAACACGTGGGGCGTGAGGTCTCCACAGTACATCGATGTTGTCGCCAGTGGTCGGCGGAAGGTGCACGTGCCCGTCGACCTGGGACCGGACCGCAGAGACGCACGGATGCACGCCAAGACCGTAGGATCCTACGCAGTGCCGTAGGGGACCGCACCGCCACTTCCCAGCAAATTAGGGACACTGTTGCTCCTGGGGTATCGGCGAGGACCATTCGCAACCGTCTCCATGAAGCTGGGCTACGGTCCCGCACACCGTTAGGCCGTCTTCCGCTCACGCCCCAACATCGTGCAGCCCGCCTCCAGTGGTGTCGCGACAGGCGTGAATGGAGGGACGAATGGAGACGTGTCGTCTTCAGCGATGAGAGTCGCTTCTGCCTTGGTGCCAATGGTGGTCGTATGCGTGTTTGGCGCCGTGCAGGTGAACGCCACAATCAGGACTGCATACGACTGAGGTACACAGGGCCAACACCCGGCATCATGGTGTGGGGAGCGATCTCCTACACTGGCCGTACACCACTGGTGATCGTCGAGGGGACACTGAATAGTGCACGGTACATCCAAACCGTCATCGAACCCATCGTTCTACCATTCCTAGACCGGCAAGGGAACTTGCTGTTCCAACAGGACAATGCACGTCCGCATGTATCCCGTGCCACCCAACGTGCTCTAGAAGGTGTAAGTCAACTACCCTGGCCAGCAAGATCTCCGGATCTGTCCCCCATTGAGCATGTTTGGGACTGGATGAAGCGTCGTCTCACGCGGTCTGCACGTCCAGCACGAACGCTGGTCCAACTGAGGCGCCAGGTGGAAATGGCATGGCAAGCCGTTCCACAGGACTACATCCAGCATCTCTACGATCGTCTCCATGGAAGAATAGCAGCCTGCATTGCTGCGAAAGGTGGATATACACTGTACTAGTGCCGACATTGTGCATGCTCTGTTGCCTATGTCTGTGTGCCTGTGGTTCTGTCAGTGTGATCATGTGATGTATCTGACCCCAGGAATGTGTCAATAAAGTTTCCCCTTCCTGGGACAATGAATTCACGGTGTTCTTATTTCAATTTCCAGGAGTGTAATAAAAGATTCCTTGACAACCAATATGACATTCTCCGTCATTTTACTGCAACAAATTGTACAAGTAACGGCCCGTTTCCGAGAGTTTCTCAATTTGCTGGTACTTTTAGACAGAATGTATTCGCAGGACGTGTGCTGCAATATAAAACCCAACAAATATGGGCTGCAATTGAAAATTCAATATGGCATGTCTCAAATTATGCTTGTGACGTAGAACGCGATCTTGCATCTCGTTGGTCACGTTCATCTCCACGAAACAAATATCTGACGTGTCTTATTCAGAGTCTAAGCTCAGGGCAGTGTTCGAGACAAATTACGTGACATACTGCACAGTAGACTTCCACGGAAGCGTTTGTTGGCGGTCCCGGATTATTTATACGCTCTACTATACATATACTGTCTCATGCTAAGTAAGAGTCGTCAGCCTTGTTTTGACCTGCGAGACATGATTAAAATGGTCAGTTCTTCTGTACAGCTAACCGGTACCCTGTAGCAATGCGACTACTTCGAGAATGCTCCCAGATCCGCTAGCTCGGCGGGAAAACGAGCACAACAAACAGTCTCTACACCGTCTTCAACCGGTTTACACTGATGTGTCGAAAGTCATGGGATAAATCCTTGTGTTGTGTCGAACCTCCTTTTGCCCGACGTGATGCAGCAAACGTACTCTTCATGGACTCAAGTCGTTGGAAGTCCCCTGCAGAAATATTGAGCCATGCTGCCTCTGTAGGCTTCCATAATTGCGAAAGGGTTGCCAGTGGAGGATTTTGTGCACGAAGTGATCTCTAGATTACGTCCCACAAATATTATATGGGATTCATGTCGGGCGATCTGGGTGGCCAAATCATTAGCTCGAATTGTCCAAAATGTTCTTGAAACTAGTCACGAACAATTATGGCTCACTGACATGACGCATTGTCATCCATGAAAATTCCGTCTTTGTTTGGGAACACGTGGTCCATGAATGACAGGAAATTGTCTCCGAGTAGCCGAACATAAACATTTACAGTCAACGACGGTTCAGTTGGACCAGACCATTCCATGTAAACACAGCCCACACGATTATGAAGCCACTACCAGTGTCTCGTTGACAACTTGGGTCCATGACTCCATGGGGTCTACGCCACACTCGAACCCTACCATCAGCTCTTACCAGAACACGGCTTTTCAGCCGCCTAGGGTTCAACCGATATGGTCACGAGCCCAGGAGAGGTGGCTGCAGGTGATGTCGTGGTTTTAACAGAGGAACTCACGTCAGTCACCACAGCCCATTAGCACCAAATTTCGTCGCACTGTACTAACGGATACGTTCGTCGTACGTCCCACATTGATTTCTGTGGGTATTGCAAGCAGTGTCGCTTTTCTATTAGCTCTGATAACTATACCCAAACGTCATTGCTTTCGGTCATAAAGTGAAGGCCGTCACCCACTCAGTTGTCCGCTGTGAGAGGAAATGGCCGAAATTGGGTATTCCTGGTACGCTCTTGACTCTGTGGACCTCGCAAAATTGAATTCCACAACGAATTCCGAAATCCATTTCGGAATTCCCTTGCTTCTAGCGCCAAGTACCAATGCGCATTCAAAGTCTGTCAACTGCCGTCGTGCGGCCATAGCCACGTCGGAACCCTTTTCACACGAATCGCCGTAGTACAAACGAAAGCTCTGCCAATGCACTGTCCTTTTACATCTTGTGTTCATGATACTACCGCCACCTGCATATGTGCATATCGCCTCACTTTATAATACCGATACACAAAATAGGATAATAATCTGAATTTAAAATGGAGAAGGACACATAAAAAACACTACAAGCTTCCACTGGAACAATTAGAATCTACTGTCTTGTACAGAACCACACCCAAGTCCTTCTCTTGTTATCAAACATTTTCTCCAGCTAGGAGATGTTTCCACTTCTTGATATGAAACCTCTGCCCACTTAACTCATGCTCATTACGCCGCTCCCTATTTCACAAAGACCGGAGAAAAAGCTTCACTGACCATTGAGCATCACTCACTCTCTTTTTCAGACAACAAGTACTTTTTCAGCCCTACCCCATAGGGCACAAGGTTCCCGTGCCACCCTTGCGACAGCCGCCCGCTGACTGTCCTACTTACAAAGGGACCCTCCATACTGTAAATCACGGATTTTGATGAGCTTCAAATATGTTGTAGAGGCACTTACCCTGAGTGCTTGGTTATCCGGTTTTTTAGCGACGGGCCTTGGTTTTTGAGAATATCAATGTTGAAGTTCATTGTGCAATTTGTATATCCGTAACATTACATATATTCCGAGCAAGTCAGCGTAGCGCTGCGGTAAAGGTTTACGGCTACCGCGCTGGAGTTACCGTGTTCGAATTCTGCTCCCATATATATATATATATAGATATATATATATATATATATATATATATATATATATGTGTGTGTGTGTGTGTGTGTGTGTGTGTGTGTGTGTGTGTGTGTGAAAGAACCGTCTGGAAAATTAGGTCCTAACGTTCAAAAACGAATAGATGGGTTAACTGGGAAATACAGAAATGTAGTCGTGTCCTGCACGAAATCTGGCGAGTTCACGAAACTGGTGTACGCAGAATTTTTGCGTTCTGTCATTCTTCCGTACGTGGGACAGAAATTTTTTTTGTACGTTATCGATTGGTGGGGAGGGCAAACCGATTCAACTTTATACGATCATCTATTGACTTATGAAAGGAAAGACAGCACCTGCACCCTAAAAGTAGTCCCACCAAAATGCACTCCTTATTACCAGACCTACAATGTTTATTTTTACCGTCAGGTGAAAATCTTCACGAAAATTATTCAGAATGCTCCCGACTCGATGAAAGACAAGAGATCGTTTATAGGGAAGATTCCATAAAATTACATTCGCTAATCCCACATCAATTCAGCGCACCTAATTTTGAAAGCGTGTTTAGGTACACATGGTTCGCATCGAAATTAGCGGATGAAAGAGAAATATTTTTGAATATAGAGGAATTGTGTTTCCCGGTATCGCTCATGAAGAAACTGTGCACCTGCAAGACGGTTGCCTTCATAAAATGCACGTGGCGCTGCGAAAATTTGTTCTTCGGTTGTTGCTATCATGAATATCACCCACAATATTGTTCTGGCACATCAAGCAATGTGAACGATGATAAATTTTGTAATATTGTATGACAGAAGAAATTAATAACTGAATATATCTTTATAATTCCGCACACCTTACACTGTCTGTTGATATTCTTTGAAATAAAATTGAAAAATTCGGCCCATTTTGAAAAAAAAGTACATGAGCAGGATTCGAACACGAAACCTTCACTGCTGCTCTACGCTGACTTGCCTGGTGTACATCTGTTGTTACGGATATACAAAACCGGAAATGAACTTCAAAACTGATTAACTCATGTAACCTCCCCACAAAAATTTCGTAAGACAATTATTTAATATAAATGGAGCCAAGTGAAACTTTCCCACAAAAATGTTGAAAGACTATAATTTGAATATTAACAAGAATAGAACCTAACGTAATTTCCCAGCAAATAAATTCAATGACAATGACCATTAGACAAAAATTAGCAATCTGACTCTGGTGTAAGCTCCCACAAAAATAATGAAAAACAATTCAGTGCTAATGAAATCTCAGTGATAATGATAATTCAATTAAACCGAAATATCGGTCTTTGGCCCTGTACAAAAATCAGAATTAAATTCTTACCTCATTGTAACTGCTAGTCAAATTTCTGCTCTTATTCTTGCGCACAGCTTGGAGGAACTGCATTGCAAATAATAATATTCCTTTTTTTTGTAATTCAACTGAACTTTTGTTTAAGGGAAGTGGCACGAAATCGTTAATTCAATTAAATAAAATTTTTTTTGTAAAATTGCTTTTGAAATCAAAATTATTATTGGGGCACTTGTTGGAAATTAATTACAATAAATAAACTTTACATTATCTGATGATTACCTTAATTAACAATATACCTCATTCAGCATCTTGACCAGAATGCGATATCGACGCTCCCCGACTGCGTCCCGCTCGCGACCGTGACAGGACCAGACCACTACTGTACTGCTCTCAACGACTACTGACTGAGTACTGCACTACATGACGACTACAACCTAACTGCTCTCAACGACTACTGACAGAGTACTGCTCAACTGCACTACTACTACTGAACTGCTCGCAACACTCGCGCGGTCAAGTGCAGACTAACTACGATTATAGGCTCTCTGGTCAAAGATTTTAACGTGCCTCACCATCGCTGCTATGTTACATACGTGTTTCATAACCCTCCACTGGGGGGGCAAAAATTTGGCAGCGATGGTGAGTCATTTGGACTTGCCATCGCAAGAAATTTTTACAATTTACAGAATATTCAAATTCAGTACATAAATTAAATGTTGTGCACATGCACCGAGTACAAAATATATCAGACAAAGACAAAGTGAGTACAAAACATAGTAGCAAATCAGAAAACTGTATATACAAATTATTTGACAGAAACAAAGTGCACATGCACTGAAAAAATTCTTTAGCATTTTCAGAACAAATAAACAGAATGGCAGAAAAAATTATGTTGACAAGTGACATGAGTGCACATGCACTGCAGTTGAGAACATATCAGTAAATGATGAAATGTATATACAATGAGTAACAAATGACATAAGTGCATACGCACTGAAGTATTGAATATACAGAATGAGTACAAATCATATTGAAAAATGAGAAAAGTGCACAGGCACTGAAGTTCAGTAGAAAACATATTAACACACAACATAAGTGCACATGCACTATAGTTCAGAACATATCATTAAAATAAAATAATAAATAAAAAAATGTATATACAATATAAAAGACAAGAGTGCACATACTGTATTTGAGAACAAATCGAAAAAATGTCTTAGGCATTTTTGCAATAAATAAACATAATGGCAAAAAATCATATCGACAAGTGACATAAGTGTACTCGCACTGGAGTTCAGCAAATTAAAAAAAATGTATAACCCATGAACATAAATAATGTTAGCAAAAAAAATGATTTTCACTATGTGACAAGAATTAGGATAGGAAAGGGAAGGATTGCATCATGGTTGTAGCACTTTAGATTGCACACAGCTGTTCTGAAAGTCCATATCTTTCCACAGAAGTACAACACCAAGTGACACAATTTGAAGTTCTTTTCCCATCAGAGTTTACCAGTGTAGCCAAGACACTGAACTCTCGTAGTAACATTTCATGTTCTCATTTTGGCAGTACATTAGGTACACCAAACAGTGGGACCATAATAACGTCTTCATCGCTCACGGTGGTGGACAGCATGTCGTGTCAACACCATGCTCTTACAAGGCACACCAACGTAGAATTAGTGCAAAACCAAAGATAGTGCTCCATGATCACTAGGATAGACAGGACAAATGGACATTGCAGTAATTCAGGGTAGTTAGCTCATGAGGTGAAGGACATTAAGTCACATAATATTGACAATTACAGTCTTCATTAGTAGTTTGCGGCATTCATAGCCCAGTGATTGAACATTTCTGTACCAAGTATGTAGTATTACAGAAAAATGTTCATTAATTGTTTTACATAGAATCAGTAACCTTCTTTTCCTAGTTACAAAGCATTATTAAATAATCGCATTCTTTTCCATTTACAAAGTATTACATCGTTAATTATTTGTCATTTCAATAGTAAAAATCATTAGCCTTCTCCTAATTACAAAGCATTATTAAACAGTCACATTCTTTCCCAATTATAAAGCATAGTTAATCATTTGTCATTTCAATATAGTAAGAATCATATTCTTTTCCAGTTACAAAGTATCAACATTGAAAACAAGAGCTAATTAATGGCATAATTAATAACATAATTCATTGATTGACATTAATTATTGACACTCAGTGGCCATCAAGTATCGAATAGTATAAAACATTGTTCCTCATTCAGTATTATTCAGATCATTAAGAAGTAATAACAATTCATTGAGTGACATTCAGATCACTACGAAGTCATTATTAAAAATCAGCTAATTACAGTCATAGCATTAATAATCATACACATTATAAGTAGTCTCATTACAATAAACAGTGGAGTTATTATAAGGGAAAGCAAGAAGAGAAAAAGAAAAAAAAAATTGGTTCTGGGTTGTTACTGTAAATAAAAAATGTGTAACGTCATTCGTCATGAGTCAGCTGTAGCAAGGTTATGTAACAAGGCAGTATATGTGATCACATTTATAAATGATAAACACAAATGGGTTAAAAAATAAAAATGCAAGTACTAGAACAGGTATAATAAGTAACAGGTTTAGTAAGTATCATGAAAAACTTCTCCTGGAAAAAATACAAAATGGATTATTGACCTGAAAGAAGAAACGCACACTATGCTGAAAAGTAGTGAACTTCGAATTAACAAGTAGTGAAATGTGTATAAACATGTGTTCCATAGCTGTCCTTTCCAAAACTTTCCAACATCCTACTATGCAATATAACACCTGCTGTCAGAACAAACTGCAACAAATACTTAAACAACTACGTAGCATAAATACATAACTTCAACATTATCCTCATCTGCAAAGAAAAAACTTCATTATCAATCACTTCATTATCCATATTATCATAACTTCATTATTATCATCACCTGTAAAGAAAAATTTCATTATTCATAATAGCATATTCTTCATCATTATTCATCAGTATTCATTATCATCTGCAAAAATATCACTTCATTACTCATTATACAACTATTCCTTATCTCTAGCATATTTCATCACTAAAACTAAGATGTGTAGTTCTGTCTGACAGCCTGCATTAATCACCTTGTATTCTGAAAGAAAAAATTAGTTAAGACTGCTATTCTACGATGAGTATAGTATATTTTTGTTAATCCTCATCCATTTACTCTTCCTCATAAAGTTATTGAATCTTCTATCGTTTATTCCGTAGTTGAAATACCCATTTCCGTTTAATTTATTTCTCTTACACGTTATTTCTTTCTGAAAATGATGAACAAAGATTAATGCCTTGCATTTACATCATATACCCACTAAATAATGACTGATTTATAGTAACATGATTAAGCATACAGCATAACATTACAGACAACGTAATATGTCAAAGACATTGACAGTGTTCAAAGCCAAAATGTACAGAGAATATCACAATGCAGCAGCAAAAAAT
Source organism: Schistocerca cancellata (assembly GCF_023864275.1). Lineage (NCBI taxonomy): Eukaryota > Metazoa > Arthropoda > Insecta > Orthoptera > Acrididae > Schistocerca > Schistocerca cancellata. Next base: position 693,139,845 of record NC_064628.1, read on the forward strand.
GTAAAAGTCACGATGTTGCGATGTCATAAGGCCGAAAAAAAAAATGTCAAAGTCGACTGGTGTGTGTTATATCTTAACTATTTCACAGTGCATATAGACAAAACTGGAATACAATCGTACATAAAAAAGTGGAAAATGTGCATGGTCTGATGTGTAACGACAAGAAAAGCGACCTGCTAACCTTACCTTGCCGGGCACTTGCCAAGAAAAAATACGATAATCATCAGTAATTAGTCAGGTGAAATAATTGCATTAGTAAATGGCATCATAGCATGTTACATCATAAAGTGATTTCATTCAATAAACGGTTTAATGTTTGAGACATGGTGATTGCCTTTCGATTTTCTGGTTCTCAAAGTTTCGACGTGTACAACATTGGGGTGAGGGATGCTGCGAATCCGATATGGACCTGCGTATAGAAGTTCAAATTTACTGCACTTACCTTTTAATTTGCTGGATAAATAGTGTGTACGTACTAATATTTTCTGTCCAACGTGAAAGTCGCGGCGTGTACAAACCTGTTTTTGCTGTCTTCTCCGGCGCTCTGCGGCACGTTTGATGTTGTTCAGCGCAATGTCAATTATTTCGTGGTGTCGTAAGCGACGAGATGTAGGAAAATTTACAAATTCTTTAATTTTGTTTGGTGGTTCAACGTTTTTCAGTATAACAGACGGAGATAGCATAGTGGATTCATTTGGAATGGAATTAATTACATCTTGGAATGAGAGTATGTGTGTATCCCAATCAATATGTCTTTTGTGGCAGTATATTCGGCACAGCTTACCAATTTCTTTCATTAACCGTTCACAGGGGTTCGAAGAAGCGTGGTACTTGGATATATAGATCGGAGAAATGTTTCTGGCTCGTAATATGCGTGTCCATACGCTACTACGAAATTGAGATCCATTGTCAGAAATTACTTTCATCACAGGCCCTACATGAAATAGAAAATGTTTTACAAATGCTTTCGAAACAGTTTTAGCAGTAGCTTTGCGTAACGGAGTGAAGGTAACAAATTTTGAAGTGAGCTCAACAGCGACAAAGATGTAGCAAAAACCTCTGTTAGTTCTCGGAATCGGACCAAAAATGTCTACAGCGGCCATGTGTTTTAATTTAACAGGTACAATCGGATATAATGGAGGAATATGTGAAGTGGTGTCTGATTTAGCTTTCTGGCAAATTTTACAAGACGCTAAAACTCGTCGTATACGTTTCTCCATGTTGTTAAAATAACAGTTCTGTCTCAGTATAAGAAAACATTTTCGTGCTCCGTAATGTGCGTAACTTAAATGAGTGTACCAGATTAATTTGTTAACAAGTTCGTCAGGGATGCATAATAACCAATTGTTGCTGTCAGGATGAGAGCGGCGAAACAGAATGTCATTGCGTACAGTGTAATGGTTTCTAATCGTAACATTTTTCCTATCTTGCCAAAGGTGTTTAATTTCTTTCCACACATTGTCTTTATTTTGTTCTTGTGCTATGTCCTGTAATGACGATGAAATAAAATTTTCAAATGCTACTTGCTGAATGTACATGACACTGAAATTTGTTTTGCAGAAGTTGGTTGCTACGTCTTGCTGATTGTTGCCGAGAGAACGCGATAGTGCGTCTGCTATAACATTTTGCGTACCGGGAATGTGAACTATTGTAAAATTAAATTCCTGTAAATAAAGTTTCCATCTGCTTAATCTGTCGTGCGTGAATTTGGCCGAAAGTAAAAATTGTATCGCTCTGTGGTCTGTGTACACGGTGGTATGTCTGCCATAAAGAAGGTGCCTAAATCTCGTGAAAGCCCATACAACACATAATGTTTCCAATTCTGTAACGGAATAATTTCGTTCAGCAGGTGACAAAATGCGGCTTGCAAATGCGATGTTTTTAATTACTATTGAACCATCTTCTTCAATTTCCTGGAAAATGTGTACGCCTAAAGCGGTGTTAGAACTGTCGGTGGCAATGGAAAAGTTTCTGGTAAGATCTGGGTGCGATAAAAGTGGTGCATTCACCAAAGCGTATTTCAAATAACATTTTCGCGGACAAGATTCTGTGTGTCAAAAGTATTGCTTACATTATTGGAATATGCAACCTGTACTGTATTTAATCAAATTCTATCTGACGTGTTATTGAATGTACGCTGAAAATTGTGCTAATTAATTTTACGTATGTCGTGATAGTCATTTCCATACGGCGCATTGCGATAGAGATTGAAATACTGTTTTTTCTGTACGTAGTTATTTCCTCGTGGCTATGCGTTACTATTTGTTGTAGCTGGGACTATACGTGCACGCGGCGAAACATTAAAGCTTGGTTGACCTTGTAGACTGCATTGTTGGTTAGGAATGCTAAGCGGCTGACTTTCATGCTGTTGTGGTGAAAAACGTCTATTGTTACAAAATGTGTTTACTGTTACTGATAATTTTACACGTACTGATGATTAAGATTTTGTCAGTTATTAAAATTACGCTGGTAGTTGTGGAGTGCCTAATAAAAATTGTCACTTTCGGTATAACTTGTCAAATCCGGTTTTCTTTACATATTCTTAATTCTAAATAGAGCAATAGTTAAAGAGCGGTTTTGATAGATATAAAGGATAGTAGAAGAGAAGGCAGCAGTGCAGAAAACTAAAGATGAAACAGCACTACTACAGCTCGGGGCCCTATGCTCGCTACGGCACATATTCATTAAAGCGTAATGAATCCCCTGAGGTCTATTACGCACTACAAATAAATTTTATCTTTTGCGTTAGACGCAATGGCGGTAAAAATTCAGAAATAAATTGCTGTATCCATACTAATTCATGTTTTTGCATTACACGAAATGTTGGTAAAAATTCAAGAGCAAATTGTCGTATCCAGTTCAAAGCTAGTTTCTGCGTTACAGGTAATAGTGGTGAAAGTACAAAAATAAATCGTCGTATACAGTTCAAATCGTGTATCTGTGCTCTGTCATTATTAAATTCCTTAGTTTTTCTTACGGATAAAAACTGCTCGTAATCAACGTTATCGTCTCTGAATTTGTGAACACGTTCAGGTTTGTGCGAGAATCTGTTTGTCTGTGTCAGTTCGAAATCTAAGTCCCGTACTCTCTGTAGATTACTCAAATTATACGCGTTGCGCGAGTCTGACAAATGTTCATAAAGTGGCATCTGTTGTGGTATGTTATTAACTGAAATATTTTTCATCTCTGCTACCTCTTGCTGTAAACTCGACAATTTTCTACGCAACGTGTTATTAGATGAATCGATCTCATTAATTGTCTGCTGTAAATTTTGAAATTCAGGTGTTTGGTTAAATGAAACCGGTGCAGTATCGTCTGATTTACTATCATTATTACTTTCAATAGCATCAATACGACTGGCTAATTCATCATATTTTTCAGTCAGTATTTTTGCCTGTTCATCGGTTTTAGAATCGGACGCATGAATCTGTTTTTGCAACTTACGCGTAGTTTCGCTCAGTTTTTTAACATCAGCTTTGATGACATCGCAATCCTGTGTTAGTTCTAATTGTTCGAATCTGTCTGTCACTGTTTGAATATCTACTGTGTGTGTATCTGTTTTTGATTTAAGATTGGAAATTTCGTCACGTAATTCTGTGTTCGACTGTTTGATGGAATTAATTTCGTCGGACACTGTAGTAATATTGTTGTCTACGTATGTCTTCGCTTTCGCGAACATTTTACGTTTGTCTTCTTGTCTCTGAGCCGTGATTGTTTCCATGACTTGACGTTTGACTTTATTTTGATCCTGAATAAATTTACGGAAACGCGTATCACTGTTCTGTATGTTCTGATTAAAGCGCTCGTTAATCTGAGTGTTCTGCTGTTCGAATTTCGCGTCTATCTTTGCGTCCACTGTGCGCGAAAGTTCTGCTGTCATTGCTTTAAACTCGTCGCGTAATTGTGTAGCCTTTTCAGAGCATTGTTTAGCGACTGTACTAATTTCGTCTCTGAGTGTTTCTGTTGCGGTTGTTTGCATTTCCCTTAACTCTTGCGCAACAGACTTAATTTCTTCGCTATTTTTTCGTGAACAAGCCTCAATTTCCACGCGCAACTGTTCCTTAGTGTCATGACACTGCGCAGCAACAGCTCTAATTTGTTCACTAAGCTGTCTGCAATTGTCGTCTAATTTTTCATTTAGCTGTTCGTTCTGTTCCCTAAGTTGTTTAAAATCTTCACTTTGTTTGTCTAATTTTTCATTCTGTTGTTTGGCATCTTCCCTATTTTCATTATGTTGTTTACTCATTTGTCGCAACAATGCCATAATTGGATTCGACTCAAAGTCAGCATTTCTATTCTCTGTGCTGTTTAATGGTGGATCTGGAATTGTTTCGCTTTCTGTAACCATTTGGTTATTTTGAGATTCACAAAAAGGTTTGTCAGTCGAATGTCCACTGTCGGTCATTATTTCGGAATTAAATAGATCCGTCGACTTTGAGTATCCTGTTCATTTTCATTAGACAAATTTGTCTGTACGTTACTTAAATTTTCCAAATCGGGTGTGTTAAGCTGGGCAGCGCTCATTACAATAGGGCGCTCCGCATCATCGATTGTCGTCAAATCAACAGAAGACACAATCGAGTTCGTTCGTTCATCATTAAGACAAAAGCCATCATTAGTGGTTGGAATACACTGATTGTTAGTGAACGCAGGATTGTCATCATTACACTGCGTGTCACAAGTCCTATCGGTAACGTTGTTTGAGTCGGTAGTTTCATTCATAATACTTCGCGATACACTATTCATAGTCTTTCGTGGCATTTTTACAGTAGTCACAATTATTCACAAAACAATAAACATAAATGCAAAAACAACACACAAATACAACAGAGCAACGAATTGCCGTTGACCTGTAGAAAGAAAGTCACAAGATTAGTAAAAGCGTAGCGCCAAATCCTAATTATACTTAAGCAAATAAGAGCAGATATCTGACTGTTGTTCAAAAGACTCTCAACGAAATACGATCCTGGACTGGGTGTCGCCAAGTGTAACCTCCCCAGAAAAATTTTAAAAGAAATGACAATATTTAACAAAAATGGAGCCAAGAGAAACCTTGCCACAAAAATGTTGACCGGACAATAATTTGAATATTAACAAGAATAGAACCTAACGTAATTTCCCAGCAAATAAATTCAATGACAATGACCATTAGACAAAAATTAGCAATCTGACTCTGGTGTAAGCTCCCACAAAAATAATGAAAAACAATTCAGTGCTAATGAAATCTCAGTGATAATGATAATTCAATTAAACCGAAATATCGGTCTTTGGCCCTGTACAAAAATCAGAATTAAATTCTTACCTCATTGTAACTGCTAGTCAAATTTCTGCTCTTATTCTTGCGCACAGCTTGGAGGAACTGCATTGCAAATAATAATATTCCTTTTTTTTGTAATTCAACTGAACTTTTGTTTAAGGGAAGTGGCACGAAATCGTTAATTCAATTAAATAAAATTTTTTTTGTAAAATTGCTTTTGAAATCAAAATTATTATTGGGGCACTTGTTGGAAATTAATTACAATAAATAAACTTTACATTATCTGATGATTACCTTAATTAACAATATACCTCATTCAGCATCTTGACCAGAATGCGATATCGACGCTCCCCGACTGCGTCCCGCTCGCGACCGTGACAGGACCAGACCACTACTATACTGCTCTCAACGACTACTGACTGAGTACTGCACTACATGACGACTACAACCTAACTGCTCTCAACGACTACTGACAGAGTACTGCTCAACTGCACTACTACTACTGAACTGCTCGCAACACTCGCGCGGTCAAGCGCAGACTAACTACGATTATAGGCTCTCTGGTCAAAGATTTTAACGTGCCTCACCATCGCTGCTATGTTACATACGTGTTTCACTCAATAACCAAGGCCCGTCGCTAAAAAACCGGATGGCCAGATACCAAGAGTAAGTGGCTCTACAACGTATTTGAAGCACATCAAAATCCGTCATGTATAGTATGGAGGGTCACCTTGCTAGTGAGCAACAAAATTGCTCTTAGAAATTATTTTAACATGCACAACATTGAGCCAATCAGCCTCCAGAGCGCAATGTAAGCACTTCAATTGACCATTTTCTGCTAATGTCTACAGCACTTGCTGTAAGTTGCTGTATCCTGCCAGGCATGCAAGAAGAGTCTTTTCTAAAGGAAATTGGGAAACATCAACCATCCTGAGGAAATCACTTGCCTTTGAAAACAGAAGAGTGTGGCCAAACCACCAACGTTTAGCTGGATTAAGGGAAGGACTGCTCATTAAATCTAGTTCGGAGAATAGTCTCTGTACCCCGGAAACAGGAAAACCGACGCTTGCCTTCACAATAGCTACAGGTACTAGTCGATGGGCACGGCCAGCAACTGATATACACGGTCCAGTCACATTAATCTGCCGACCCCCTATGTTCAACGTCAACGTACAACAACCGCTCATAGACGCCATGTGGCAGCATTAGCAGCCGAGGGTATATAAAGCGTGTCGTCGGGAGGGGAAGGGGGCATGGAGAAACAATGCACTCCTTCTCATAATACGGAAACGGAGAAACTTATCTGTCCAAAATAGCATGATAATTTGACTTCTGGCAAGGATGGAATCATTTCAGAAACGTCTGAGTTTGTAAAACATTCGCTTGTTATCGTGGTTCAAGTATACTGGGCATGGAAAACTGGCGCTATCCAAAATCGGCGTCGAGGCAACGGTGATGCACCACGAGCCATATATGACAGAGCTGAACGACGGCTGCGGAGACGTGTACGGGCGAATAGACGTGCAACTGTTGAGCAACTGACCACCCAGATGAACCACAGGGCTACCGACAACGTCTCCTCAACGGCCGTTCAAGGAACGTTGCTGCGTTTAGGTCTCTGCAACAGGCGCCTGGTTCATGTACCTATACAGACTGCTGTTAATCGGCGACGAACGCTGGAATTTGCACGCCAGTATTGTAACTGGACATCCTCTGAGTGGCGACAAGTAGCCTTTTCAAATGAAGTGCGTTTTATGTTTCATCAGGCAGATGGCCGTTCACGTGTGCGGGCATGAATCGTCTGAAAGCAGACTCCCTGCAATCAGGAAGGAGCGTTATGGGCAATGGATTCGTGGCAGAGCCGTGGCAAAAATTGCTGTTTTGAAGAGCGCCGCAGCACGTAGTGTGAAGCAGTCGCCCTCCGTTTTTGGCGGTGGCGCCGCTGTGGCAATCGCAGCTTTGGTGTCTCCCTCTGGTGGGAAAGGGGTAAGGTAGCCCGTTCACGTGCATTTAAGGGCCGCTATGCGCTCGCCAGTTGTCAGTCGCGGTGAGTCTGGGTGAGTCTGGAGTCCCCAGCTTGCTAGTCTGTCACTCGTCCGAATTTGTGGTGCAGTGAGGGAACTCAACGAGTGATCGCCCGGTCGGGGGCTGAGTCTGCGCGTTAGGCCGCCAGTCTGCTCGAGTTGCTCAGGCAACGGTCATTGGCGGTTGGATCGATCGGTTGGTCGGTCGCGCACTGAGACACAAGGTGACTGGTCCGCCTTGAGCGTCGGCGCATGTGAGGTCGCCACGTGAGTCCAGTGGGCCGCGCCGTATAGCGAGCGGTAGTGGCTTCGCGGCCGACACGAGAGCAACAGGAGTCAACTCACGACATCGGGTCTGGCCGGTGCGAGCTGCGACGCCGCGAGACGGGAGATCGACGCGCGTTCCTGCGTCCGTTGAAGCGGCTGGCAGCGGATGGTTCGGGAGAACGTTTTGGGGGTGCTGCGCCAGGTCTACGCCAGAAATCGCAGTTTATTAGAAGTTAAGTGACTGGTGATATGTTGTTTCATTTAATTGTTAAATTCTATTTGTTTTCTTGGGGAGGTCACCAGCCGCTTTGTTTTGAGGTCGTCCCACCATTTTTCTCCGTTTGCCCACATTCGGGAAGGTGGTTATTTATGAATTGGGTAGTTCCCTTGTGGAGTAGGGGCGCGTTAGAGCAACCTGCGGTTCGGGTTGTTCGGTAATCTCCCTATCAATCTGCTGTACGTTAATAGCTGCCTCTGTCATGTTTGTCGGATTTGGTGTGTTAACGAATTTATTGCTTGAAGTGTAACGGCCTAATTCCTGAAATATGTTTTTATCTTGCCTGTCATCTTGAGAGGCGGTATATGTGTACTGTAGAGCATGTTTGGCCAACCTTGAATAATTTTATGTAAGATTGCATTTCATGGGCTTTTACTTAAATGGCCATTTTAGTATATAAAGTTGCCACCCTTCCACCATAAGACATTTCTTAGAAGTTGAAATCAAGTTGCACCTTTGGGGCCAAATTAATCTTTTAATTTTAGTGTTTTGTACGTTTTCCATCCCTCCTACGGGTTGCATAGTTTGTGTGCTTTTGTGAATTGTTAAAACTTTTACTTTAAGGTAATCTGGTGTGTTGCAGATTTGCACCTGTGTAGTCTTTCAGAGGTTGTTGTCAGCGGTCGTGACTAAGGCCGTGTCAAAAGGGAGCGGCAAGATTCTCAGCCCGAAAGCTCATACACTCAAAAATTTGTTTCTTTCTGCCTCTGAATACATTGTAACTTGATATTTTTCTTCTTATAACTTTAAATCTGTTTCTTAAAAAGAAAAAGCTTTTAGGAATAAAATTCCCATTTGTTAAAAGCAATTTCATTTTAATTTCATCAGTTACTCCCTGGCAACTACTTCCACGCTCACATAGTGTGATTAAACGTGTTAATGTTCTTGATGAATCGCTGGTAAATAAAGTAAATTCTTAAGGAAAGGTTTGAAAGTAAATTCACGGTTCCGTGGCATTCTCTGAGTGATCTGATCATTCTGGAAGAAATCATGGATCAACACAAGTATGCATCTATTTTTATGGATCATAACCACCCCGCCGTGTGTTTTTCCTCAAGACGATGGCATCTACCAGCAGGACAATGCAAAAGTCACAATACACGCAGTGTACGTGCGTGGTTCGAAGAGTAACAAGATGAGTTTATCGTACTCCACTGGTCACCAAACTGACTGGATTTAGACCCAAAAGAGAATCTGTAGGACCACCTTGACCGGGTTGTCCACACCGTTGATAGTCAACCGAGAGACGTAGCGCAGCTGCTGACGGCACTGTAGTCGACTTCCCAGAACCTCACTGGCTCTATTACTGAACACCTCGCAGGATTACTCAGGCTCTTGGCAGGTATTCACATTAATGTGATTGGATAATGAAATACATATTTTATGTCGAATATCTTTTCTTTGTTCTGTAAACCTACCGATACCCAATTGAAGAAATACGTTTCCATTACTTGATTATAGTCAGTTTGATCGATGCTGTATATCAATATGGATACAACTGGTGTGTTACTGTAACACAGAAAGTGCTATTTCAAGAATGACGATATCTCTTTAACACAAAATACAGGTAAACGGTTTGACCCAAATTAACAATCCAAGTAAACGAAGACACTTCTGTCCCCTATTGTGGAGAAACCCACAAACAAAATGTCGAAAGTACTTGGAGTGCTGTACTGACCTTGAGTGCAACACTGTAATCGCTATCAGTTGCACGTACTCCAGGCGATTAATCCTCAAATGTTACGTGAATGGAATTTCACGCGGCTTGTTCATGCAGCAGACGTAACTCAGGTCGACAGCCTTCTTATCTGCCACGGATGTTGCTCAAAACAAGCCACTGAATTCGAAATAAAAAACCGGACATGTGCAAGTAGGACTCGCTTTCTGAGAGTTCCATATAAATTTAATTATGTATATAGGTAGTTCGTCTATACTGTACGTTTCGAAGAGGGAGTCTGCGAGAATCAAAATGCGTAAATGACGGTATCTTTTCACTGCATTGACTTGGGAGCTTAAATATTTTACTCTGCCAAGGAACCGTGAATCTTAATATCTGATACCTCTACCCGTTCCTGACAGACAGATGGACAACCAATGACAAAAAATACTTTTTATGTGATATAATAACAAATGAACTGTTTTCAGATTTTGTCCGTAACTTACACTGTGAAACCTTGCTTCTTTTTAAATTTCATGGCTCTAGGTCAAAGGAAAGTACCCTATAGATTCTGATGAGTAACATTGCGAGTATCAAAATATTTTTTGTTTTATTTCATTTATACTTCAAGTTCCGTAGGACCAAATTGAGGAGCAAATCTCGAAGTTCATGGAACGTGTCAGTACATGAAATTACAACGTAAAAGTAATAACAGATAAAAATAAAATGTTTATGAACCCGATAAAAGTCAAGCCATAATTTAAGTAAATGCAACAACAATAGAATAAAAATCAGCTTAGTTTTTCAAGGACCTCCTCCACAGAATAGAACGAGTGACCCATGAGGAATCTCTTCAGTTTCGATTTGAGAGCGCGTGGATTACTGCTAAGATTTTTGAATTCTTGTGGTAGCTTATTAAAAATGGATGCAGCAGCATACTGCACACCTTTCTGCACAAGAGTTAAAGAAGTCCGATTCAAAGGCAGCTTTGATTTCTGCCAAGTTTTAACAGAGTGAAAGCTGCTTTTTCTCGGGAATAAGCTGATATTGTTAACGAGAAATGACAGTAAGGAATATCCCATTCTAAAAGGATATTTTGGGCTCAGAAAAAGGCGGTTCGGGCAATAAGTGATGTAAGTTCACGAACCTCTTGCCGACACCTGTTCACGAGTCAGGGTATTTTCACATTTTGACGCTTATTGCCCGAACCGCCCGTTTCTCAGCCCAGAATATCCTTTTATAATGGGAAGAGTTACCCCAAAATATAATACCATATGACATAAGCGAATTAAAATAGCAAAGTAGACTAATTTTCGTGTCGAATGATCGCTGACTTCAGATACCGTCGAATAGTAAAAATGGCAGCATTAAGTCTTTGAACAAGATTCACGACAGTTTACTATCTATCTGAATTGAAATTTGAATTGTTCAGTTTCACTAATCATATGTCCATTCTGTGAAATTAAAACGTCGGGTTTTGTTGAATTGTGTGTTACAAACTGTAAAAACTGAGTCTTACGGTGATTTAGCGTTAGTTTATTTTCTACAAGCCATGAACTTAAAAATAAGAAACTGGAGTGGCCCCAACACTGATCCCTGGGCCACCCCCCCCCCCCCCCCCATTTGACCATACCCCACTCACACCTCACATCACAGCCATCTTCAACACTGCGAATAATGACCTTCTTCTGTCTGTTGCTAAAGTAAGAGGTGAACTAATTGTGATCTACTCCCCATACTCCATAATGGTCCAACTTCTGAAGCAATATTTTGTGATCAACATAATCAAACGCCTTACTTAAATCAAAAAAATATGCATATTGTTGGAAACCTTGTGTTTAAGCCATCCAGTACCTCGCAGAGAAAAGAGAATATAGCATTTTCCCTTGTTCAACGACTTCTAAAGCCGAACTGTACATTTGGTAGCAAATTATGTGATACAAAATGATCAATTATCCTTATATACACAGCCTTTTCAATAACTTTAGCAAACACTGTTGAAATAGAAATAGGTCCAAAATTTTCTACATTATCCCTTTCTTCCTTTTTATAAATCGGCTGTACTACTGAGAACTTAAATCGTTCAGGAAAGAGACCATTCCTAAAGAAAAAATTACAAATATGGCTAAATACAGGGCTAACATGTGCAGCACAGTACTTCAATATTCTGCTAGGAACTTCATCATATCCATGAGAGTCCTCAGTCTTCAGTGATTTAATTATTGACTCAACTCAATCTCCCCCTTGTCTGTATCACAGAGGAGTATTTCAGACATCAATCTCGGAGAGGCATTTGCCAAGAGAGTTACATGATTCCCTGTAGAAACTAAATTTTTATTTAATTCACCGGCAATGCTCAGAAAATGATTGTTAAATACTGTACATGTATCTGATTTATCAGTAACAGAAATATTTTTACCACGAAGTGACTTTATATCGACGACCTTGTGCTGCTGACCAGACACTTCCTGCACAACTGACCATATGGTTTTAATTTTATCCTGTGAACTAACTATTCAATTTGCGTACTACATACTCTTTGCCTTCCTAATAACATTTTTAAGCCCCTTACAGTATTGTTTGTAATGGGGCTATCGTAGCTTGATTCTGACTACTAACATTTTGAAATAATTTCCACTCTGTTCTACATGATATCCTTATCCCACTAGTCAGCCATCCAGGTTGCTTTTTACTGCTGGTACCCCGTTTAGAAAGTGCTAATGGGAAGCAACTCTCAAAGAGCATGAGAAATGTGTTACGGAAAACATTATATTTGTCATCTATGTTATCGGCACAATAAACATCCTGCCACCCTTGTTCCTTGACGAGGAACATCCTGCCATCCTTGTTGTTGTTGGATTAACTTTCCTACATAGTTTGTAATTATATGTGACATTTGTTTGAGTACAAAAACCTTTTAGTGCAATATGTGACATAAAAGGCCATATCTTTCGACTGCATTCACGTCGGCGTTTAAATTTTTTCCACCGTTAGGATATGGTAGACCTTAGTATTCGACATAAATTTCAATAGTATGTGTCCCACACACATCGAGAAACATTCTATGATAGGACGTCGAGTGTTTTGCAAACTGCCTTCTTTATTTATTGACAGTGTTGCCCACCTGTTATTCCATTTGATATCAGTTGGCGGCATCCTTCTTAGAAAGTGGCCGTCATGTAATTGCAATATGATTGACATAGGGGGCATTATTAGCAAGCTTCAAACTAACTGTAAACCGCGCTCTGGATATGTTTCTGACGGGTAAGTGGGTTAAGCTCGGGACAGACTTAGGACATATGGAACCAGTAGTTACACCTGCTGCCATTTCATACTACATGCCATACCATGCAGCTCGACTACCAAAACACGAGTAGTTTCTGATTGTTTGGCCAAAACGAGCTCCAATTTATCGCTAAACAGTTTGTTGATGGTCGGACCAACGATTCAACTAGATTTGTGCTCCATAATATTACACTTCCGCATGAATCGCATTGCCTTGTCAGCTGACATAGAGAAGATATATCGACAAGTTCTGGTAGTGGATGAAGATCACTTCTACCAACAAATACTGCGGAGGAGTGACAGATCTGCACCACTGCAGGAATATCAGTTAAAGACAGTGACATACGGAATAGTCTGTGCACCTTTTCTTGCGGTACGATGTCTGTTACAATTAGCTCACGAAGAGGGCAGCTGTAACACGGCAGCAAACATTCTTGCTAATGACTTCTATGTGGAGAATTGTATCTCAGGTTGTGATACAGTAGAGGCTGAAATAAAAGTCCACTAAGATCTCACGAAGCTCTTGAAGAAAGGTCATTTCTCGTTACGGAAGTGGTCCAGTAACATTGTGGAATTCCTCGAAAATATCCATTCAGTGTTAAGAGGGACACATGTACCCTTAAGGCTTTATAACGACGAGGATATTAAAACTTTAGGTTTACTCTGGCACCCAGCTGCTGATCAGTTCCAAATCGTGAATAATGTGAAGCCAGCATGTAAGGTCTACAGCTTCACAAAACGCATTGTACTGGCTGTCACGTCATCCATTTTTCATCCTCTGGGATTAATCAGTCCCATTGTTATCACATTCAAAAACTTTTTGCAACATCTGTGACAGCTTCAGTCAACATGGGACGAGCCCTTCCATCAAGAGTTGAATTGCATGTGGCAGAAACTTTACAGAGAGGTTCGTACGATAGATAATATCCATGGTGATCGTAGAGTCATTACAGAAGCAAAACTCTTCAGCATTCAACTGCACGGATTCTGCGATGCTTCAGAGAAGACCTATGGCTGTTGTATATATGTACGATCAACAAATCGTCATGGAATCACACGTGTCAAATTATTAAGCTCCAAAACAAGAGTATCTCCATTGAAAAAGTTGTCATTACCTCGCCTGGAACTCTGTGGTGCTCTCTTGCTGTCGCGACTACTACAGCATATTTCTCGCCGCAGGGTATAGACATAGAACGAACTCGTGGGCTGACTCATCCATCGTACTGGCATGGCTCGCACTCCAACCATGCGGTGGAAGACATATTTAGCAACTGTGTCGCTGAGATACAGGGAAATACAGAAGCTGCGGTGTGGAACTATGTATCTACAATGGAAAACCCAGGTGATTTGAATTCGCGAGGAGTATCTCCTGCAGACCTATAAGAAAAGAAAACAGCGTGTGGTGGGAAGGACCAGCGTGGCTTAAGGAAGATATCACTTAATGGCCTGTGATAGACACCTCTAGTGATTCTCCAGACCAGGAGCTGCCAGAAGAAAAGGCTAAAGTCCTCTGTCACGTCAGCAGAGCAATTCAAGATGGTATCATCTATCGATTGTTACGATTACAGCAGATAATGACATACTGTCTTAGATTCGTTAATAACAGCAAGACTGAAAAGGAAATGAGAGTAACTGCTGAATTGTCTCCCAATGAACTGTGGAACGCTTTGCTATACTGCGTCCAGGATGGCACAAGAAGATACATACGCAACGGAAATCTACCACTTGAAGACTATAAAGCTAGTGGATGAAAACAGCAAGCTCAAATCACTGTATCCTATCCTTGATGACATGAGCCTGTTACGGGTTGGAGGCAGGCTGCAAAGTGCTGAACTGTCGTGTGAGGAGAAGCGTCAACTCGTACTGCCACCTAGCCACCATCTCAAACGACTAATAGTGGAAAGTGAACGTTGGCGTCTTACCCACGGTGGGTGTCAACCGTTGCTTACGTCTCTCAGAAAGCAATACTGGATACCTAATGGACGAAATGCAATCCGGCGTGTTCTGCATAAGTGCTTGTCTTGTCAGCGATTAAAGGCGAATCCTGCACAACAGCTCATGGGAGACCAGTCACGCCCACGTGTATAAGCTGTGAGGCCTTTCTTCAGTTGTGGGATCGATCACGCAGGACCGTTCTATGTGAAAACGGGCTCATGGAGATCCAAATGAAAGGAAAAGTTCTACGTTGCCCTGTTTCCTGTTTGTGTGCTAGGCTACACGAGCAGTGCATTTGGAGGTTGTTGGCAAAATGACAACTGAAGCATTCCTGTCGGCCTTCAGAAGAAGTAGGTGCCAAAACCTGTACAGAGACAATGGGAAAAACTTCGTTAGAGCTAGTCGGGAAATTCACGAGTTACAAGTCGCTGGAGCAGTGATTTCAGGTGAAAAGCTTTATCCACGAAGAAGGTATCGACTGACGCTTCATTCCTCCTGTGTCACCACACTTTGGCAGAATATGGAAAGCTGGAGTGAAGTCCTTCAAGTATCACTTGCGCAAACGATGGGAACCGTACGCCCAACTTTCAAAGAGTTAACAATCCTGACTTGCCAGATTAAGGCTTGCGTGAACTCTCGTCCTCTCACGGCACTGTCTTGCGATCCTACTGATCTCCACGACCTCACCCAAAATCATTCCCTGTTTAGAACCGTAATCAAAAACATACCTCAGCCAGATCTAGGTACAGCCAACCTGAGCTTGCTCACAAGGTGGGAACTGCTGCAGCAAGGCTTCCGGATCTTTCGGCAGCGCTGGTCATCTGACAACCTGCACCATCTGAGGCAGTGGGCCAAGTGGATGGTCCTTAGAATGTGCAACCTGGTGCATTGGGCATAGTAAGAGAATATAACCTGCCATCCTTATGTTGGAAGCTGGCTATCATTGAAGGAGTACACCCTGGGAGTTATGGAATGGTGCGAGTGCCCACTATTTGAACACTGCAAGGGGTTTTCAACAGACCAATCTGCAAGCTATGTCCTTTACCAAGTGGCATCATAGAATAGTGAACAGTGTATTCGTGTTTTTTTATTTGTTCGTTTGTCTCAATTTGTCTTGTGTGTACCTTGCAGCAGACTCAGTGTATTTCGTCATTTTTTATGTTTAAATGTATACTTGTTTATGTGATTGTGATTTCCAGATATCAGTTACAAACTTTATGGACAAGTTACCTAACTGAAGGACGCAATGTTGTGTGTATTTACTCGTGTTATTTTCTATGATTTAGCAGGACTTGTGTTACTTGTTTTGTGCTGGAAAGAAGTTAATAGTTCTTTGGCGACCGGTATGTTCGGCCGTTGTCCGCCCTCGTGGTCTCGCGGTAGCGTTCTCGCTTCCCGAGCACGGGGTCCCGGGTTCGATTCCCGGCGGGGTCAGGGATTTTTTCCTGCCTCGAGATAACTGGGTGTTGTTGTGTCGTCTTCATCATCATCATTTATCCCCATTACAGTCGGAGGAAGGCAACGGCAAACCACCTCCATTAGGACCTTGCCTAGTAAGGCGGTGCGGGTCTCCCGCATCGTTCCCCTACGCTCTGAAAGAAGCATGGGACTTCATTTCCATTTTTTCCATGTTCGGTCGTTACATTTGACGGAGTCCCTGGACAGTGCACCCTCTCTGGAGCTATTTGTACATGAGGGACAGTGGTCAGTGGGCCACCCCTCCAAGGGCACCTAACGGTACACCCGCTGCGGCGAGGGAGAGATTTGGCAGTGGTCAATGGACTGTAGGTCGGGCGGTTGTCCTTAGCTCGTGGCCGCGTGCGCCAGGTAAATGGAAAAGATATATATTTTGGTCGTTAAGTTACATATGAATGATAAGTGATTGTCTCAACTCTCGTGTTTCATTACAATCTGAATGGATTCGAACCATTGTACAGTTCTCTTCAATTCATGTTCCTCCGGTACATTTACGTTTTAGTCTGCGGACACTAACATTACCCATAGTGAAGAGCTAGTGTCTTTGGAATAAGAGTGAAAGACCAAGAACAAAGTGCTCCGATTAAAAAGGGTGTAAGACAGCGATGTAGTCTTTCGCCCCTCCTGTCCAATCTATACAGAGAAAAAGGAATGAGGGATATAACAGACAAGTTCAAGCGTGGAATTGAAATTCAAGGTGAAAGGATATCAACGTGAAGATTTGGTGAAGAAATTGCTATCCTCAGTGAAAGTGAACAAGAGGGGGTTGATTTGGGGGAGCAGACCAAGCTACTAGGTCATCGGTCTCATCGGATTAGGGAAGGATGGGAAAGGAAGTCGGCCGTGCCCTTTTGAACGAACCATCTCGGCATTTGCCTGAAGCGATTTAGGGAAATCACGGAAAACCTAATCCAGGATGGGACTGAACCGTTATCCTCCCAAATGCAAGTCCAGTGTGCTAACCACTGCACCACCTCACACAGTAAAGTAAACAAGACTTACAGGATCTGTTGATCGAATTAACAGTCTGATGAGGAATATGTATTGAGAGTAAACCAGAGAAAGACGAAGGTAATAACAAGCAATAGAAATGAGAACAGAGAGAAACTTAGATGTAGATGAAGTTAAGGAATTCTGCTACATACCAGCAATATAACTAATGACGGACGGAGCAAGGAGGACATCAAAAGCAGACTAGCAGTGACCAAACATGGAGTGGTAGTATTGCTACTCTCAAATACAATTTTGAATGCGGAGGTTAACATTTCGGATTTCAGTCTTCTATCTTTAGTTTCCAAACCAGAAAGCTCGGATCCGTCCATGGACTTTATATATAAGCAGAATTATGTAAAAGCTTCTAATAGATCATTCACCAGGTTCTGAATGTGGTGATTATTGTAGACTTCACGTGTAGCCCTTATTACGGATGCACGAGTTGGCTTTAAAATTTATGTAGCAGTTTCCCCACATTCTTTAATTTAATTAAAGTCTAGCAGACTCAACACAGATGGCACTATGAATCTTCGTAAAAATCCAGTTTAATGTGTTAGGGAAAACCAACCAATAATCATACAAATATGTCTGGTCGAAACTGAATTATTTGTTTTTTCTGCTACCAGCAAATTATTTATTTATTTCTTAATGCAACGTATTTATAAGCTTTCCTAGAATGTTTTCCCCGTCCTTACGAGATTTTGTTGCAGGCATCTAGTTGATATTCCACCATACGCCGGCTCTTGCCTCCTCGTGAGCTTTGATGATGACCTATGGCTCTGCCTTCTATCAGATGGGACTCAAATGAACGTAAAATTGCTACTCCAAATTCGGTAATTACTCTTCCTGACACTCGTCTCTACAAGCTCTGAAATGATGTGTTACAGACGAACAACATGTGTGTATGTAAAGAAAACTGTACTCTGTAAGGTCGTTATTTCAAGATTTCTTTTTTCATTTTGGACAAGTTAGTGTTTAACGTCATTATCTATCACATATTCATTTAAAGCAAAGGTTTTTGTTTTTTACTAACTCCTCCAGTAGCGAAGAACATGCACTCTGTGAAGTGTGTCCAGATGCTAAAGGAGAAGATGTCGTCTGTCCATCACTTTGATTTCTGCTGAGCAACACGTGGCCGTTATTGAAGATATTCCGCCTCATAAGACGTGGAGTGCGTACTTGTACGAGACTCTACAATAAAGTCAATCTGTCACACTCTTGTCAGTTGCTATTTGACAGGGAATGACATATTTTATCAGCCACATTAGGCTGTAAGTAACTCACTTTCGAAATCAGGATGATGTATCATCCGGAACAGAAACGTGGTACGTCAATACTGACATTGTAAGTTCTCGATTGTCTACATGATCTTGGAAGCAAAAGATTCAAGTATAGCGTACTGAAAGGAAGCTGTTGCATGCAGAAAAACACAAAAAAATTAGGAGCATTTACATCTTACATCATGTTATTATTTTTTAATGCTTTCGCCTGACCAACGGAAGCAGTGAATGCATCTAGCACTTCATGTCACATCTCTATATCCGCAATGAGCATTAACAGTGCCTGTATTGACTGACCAAGTGCAGCAGATATGGAACTCCATCCCTCAAACTCTCATCCGGCATCTGTACAACACAATGCATGGACGTTTGTATGCTTGCATTCAATATTCTGACGGTTACAATGGTTATTAACGCATCAGCAATTCGCATTTGCGATGGCTTATCTCGCGTTTACATTAACCCGTGATCTTGCTGAGTTAATCACTTAAATACGTTACCTACATAAATTTTATCCCGAAATTTTATTGCTTTACATTAATTATTTTCTGGAGTTGCGATTATTTTACCTCAGTGTATATAAATAAGGCGACGACAGCGAATGACCATTTCATTGCGGATGCACACCACGCTCGAACTTTTACGGGAATCGGCGAATTTCCGCGAGTAATGAGGTTAATGGGCAAGGGGTTCTGCATCAGTAGTGTGTGGATAAGTTGTGAATTTTGGTCTGATGGGATGCGTGCTAGGGTAGTCCGTGCACCTGCGATGAGCGCTGTGTCCAGTTGGTGCAGTGGTCAATGCATCTGCGTAATAAGAAGAGACATGATTTCGAATCCTAGCCCGACGCAAATTTACAACTTCCCCATTGATTTAAATCAATGCCCAATGGCAGCTAATGTCATTCATTCCCTTGTGTCTTAACCTATTGTGTGACTTAAGTTGTCTAGAGGAACCGACAGGAAGTGTAGTGTAATAGGTAGCTTTAAAACCATCATTGGATGATACTCGTGTGTCCTCTTGTCTGGAGCCCTTACCAGGTATGGTTATTAGAGAAAGTAGACAAGATCCAAAGGAGAGTAGTGCGTTTCGTTACGAAGTCTCTTAGTAAGCGCGAAAGAATTACGGAAGTTTATCGAAACCCAGTCATAGACGCCAAAAGAGAGCCTTGTTCGCAACTGTACAGCCTACAGTTAAAATTCCGAGAGGGTGGATTCCAAGAAGAGTCAGTCAACATGTTGCTTCGTGCTACACATTGTTTCATGCTACATATTGCTTCATGTTGCGTAAAGGCCACGAAGGTAAACTGAAAGAAAATTTTGTTCGTAATGGTGCTTAACTAAAGACCGTACATCCCACGAGCCGTCCGTATCTGGACTATGAAAGTGAGGGATACCATCCACCATACATCGTAATGTGTTTTAAGGGATATAGATGTAGATGTATCCCACTGCCTGGGGAAATGAGACCCCGACCTTAGGTAACGGAGGACTGGAAAGATAGCCATCTAATTAGATGGCAAATGTTCTGCCCACAAGCGCAGTGTCGTGTCCAGAGTAGACCTTGAGAGATTCTCTAGCAAAAAGGAAGCAAAACTTTCATGTTTAACGTCCTATAGAGGACGAGTTCATCAGAGTGCCAGGGTGAACTTGGAGTGAGAGAGTTTGTGGAAGGGAAAAAAATTACATGATCGTGTGGCATTGTTGGCTGGGAGGACCTATCCCGGTAAGTTCGGCCGCGGGGATGCAAGTCATATTTCAGGTGACACCACATTTGGTGACGTGCGTATCTGTGATGATGATGAAAAAATTAGGGAAATACGAGCGCAGAAAAATCTCCAACCCGACCGGGAATCGAACCCGGGCCCATTGAGGCAAACATGTCACCATTCAGCTAAGCAAGTAGACTGTGGAATGTAATTGGCCACGGCATTTCACAAGACCCCATCTCGTTAATTGATTCAAATGGTTCAAATGACTCTGAACACTATGGGACTTAACGTCTGACGTCATCAGTCCCCTAGAAATAATAACTACTTAAACCGAACTAACCTAAGGACGTCACACACATCCATGCCCGAGGCAGGATTCGAACCTGCGACCGTAGCACAGCGCGGTTCCAGACCGAAGCGCCTAGAACCGCTCGGCCACACCGGCCGGCCGTTAGTTGGTCTAGGTGATTTAGGGAAAGGGCGGAGAGTATAAATGTGAATGGCCGCCCAAGGATTTTAACCCTGATCCTTCCGAGTATGAGTCCAGCAACTTAAACTCTGCGCTACCTTGCTAGGTCTTCCTGGAGCACAGAAACAGTAGTGGCTGTGCAAGCCCACGAGGACGCTTTGTGCTGTTGCGGGGATGCTTGAATTGTGTTAAAATAGGGCCTATGATTGAAGAGTCAAGTTCAAGTACAGTAATCGATCAACCTTCTCAATGACAAATGAACGCAGTTTGCCTATCACGTTACGTCTCTTTGAAAACGGCCATTCTCACTTTCATCAGGTTCAGACTGTGAACCCTCTCCAAATAAATACAGACAGATCGTCTTCTGTCCCCATTTTTCGACCTCACATAAAATCTCTGGGACTTCGTGCAAATACGCGCCAAATATTAGCGAAATGGCGCAACCTGACCTGCCAGTGCGAGTATTAGTGACAAGAATGGTTGAAGATTGATGTCCGCTGCGTTTAGTGACTTGCCAGTTATAAAGTTTATCAGTTAACTTGTAGTCGACGTCAGTGTCCGGGTGTTGCAGTATCTTCATAACCTTGTTATAAGGAAAATAGGTGAATGGAAATGCCGTGTGGCTAGGGCCTCCCGTCGGGTAGACCGTTCGCCTGGTGCACGTCTTTCGAGTTGACGCCACTTCAGCGACTTGCGTGTTGATGGGGATGAAATGACGATGATAAGGACAACACAATACCCAGTCCCTGAGCGGAGAAAATCTCCGACGTAAGGTCTTTAAACAAGAATGACTGAAGTGTTGGTGGTTGGGTTCTACATATCCACTTTTATTATCTGCTCTTTAAATTCAGTTAAGAACTCACAAATCACAAACATTTTCCATTGAAAATAATGTTGCACGCTGCATAGTAAACTTCATCAGAAAAATCTTTGTTCGCAGTCATGATAGCAAAGAGTTAGGAGCAGCTAGCGGACAAGTTCGGAATACAAGTGAAGCCTTTGGCGCCGAAATTTCGATGTATGTGTATTATGCTTTGTTCTGTAAACATCTAGAACAAGTATTTAACTCAAAATACATATTTCTGAACTTCCGTCTTTTTGTGTTTTACAATTTCCAAAATGATCAGAGTTTATTACAAGGAGAAAATATTTGCGGCTGTTATCAAAGTCCACGATACTGACGAAAGTAAGAAGGTAAATTGCATCATTTCCAAGATTACGAATATGTATGCTTCGTCATTCCTTTGAAATGACGTCAATAACATCGACTGATATATTAACAGAGAAATTAGTTGACTTTTCACATGAATTAAACTGAAATGATTTTACAAAACACAATAAAATGGGGTTGTGTTTTACGTGTTGTTACCGATATTTATAGATAAACTAAATTTAATGGTATAAGCTGATAGCGTATAAAACTAGCGATATGTAATCAGTAAAAAATTTACATAAAACAAAGCTTCGCCAGAGGGCAAGTAAACTTCGTTAAAGATGCACATTAGAACAATAAAAAATGTTTTAACTAATTATGTGTTCCGCAGTATATGGAATTTGGTGAGTTACACCCATTTTTGAAGAAAGGTTTACCCGAGCCAGAGCTATATTATTTGTGCAGCGCTTGGGAACGTGAGGTCCGAACAGTTGTTAGTTACAAATATCTATTAAACAAGGGAATCGTCATAACATTTATCTGCATATAGGTTCTGTGAATTTAAAAGAATAAGATTCCACGTATAATGGCGTACATATTTCACATATACTCTTTTTGAGGAAAACTTGCTCATATAAGATTTCTTTTGTACTTTGTACATGACTCACACAGCACTTTTCCAAATATCCAGTCTCAGGCGATGGTGTCAGCGTTCAAGTGCAAGCTTTATTCTTATCAGGCACTCACATGATGTTGGGCAATTAACTGATCGATATACGATCAGAAAAATTGTTCGTATGCGTGACACTTGAAAATATGAAGAGTTGTCACTTGTCGAGATAACAAGTATTTTGAAGAACAAGTATCCTGTGACGTCAATCGGCGAAGACTCAGCAGTTGCGTAATCCCTGCTTGCTCTGCAGAACTTCGACTCCAGAGCAAGTGAAGCCTTGAGGGACTATGGTTCAGAGAAAAATTTCGTGTGAAGACAAAATTTGTTCTGTGTAGTGTCCTCCTCATATACTTAGGTTCGCAGACGACGTATCGCTTCTTGTTAAAACAGTATGCGAAGGCGGTAAAGAGTAGTAATAATGAGAATAGCTCACTTCGAAACTTGGAAAGACGCAGTGTAAAAACTGAAACTGGTCAGTTATGCAAATATCATGATTGCACAACACTGCTGATGCAAAAGATATGTCCGAAGAAGATTGGACTGAGCGAAGCAGCCTTTTTCCAAAAAAGTACCCTATTGATATCAAATACACTGATGCAATACAGGAAGACGCTTCTGAAATTTCTGAAACATTGCGTTCTCAGAATAACACTTTTCGGATGTGAAATATAAATTCTGAGAAGCCTGTAAATGAGTAAACCGAAAGCATTTGGAACGTGATGCATGTTACATATTAAGGAGACAGATTAACTACGAAGTGAAGAGGATATAGAAAGAACAGATGAGGAATGACTTCATGAAAGTTTCTTACCAAAGAAGGGAAGGGTGATTGGCTCTGAGCACTATGGGACTTAACATCTATGGTCATCAGTCCCCTAGAACTTAGAACTACTTAAACCTAACTAACCTAAGGACAACACACAACACCCAGCCATCACGAGGCAGAGAAAATCCCTGACCCCGCCGGGAATCGAACCCGGGAACCCGGGCGTGGGAAGCGAGAACGCTACCGCACGACCACGAGATGCGGGCAAGGGAAGGGTGAGTAAGATGCCAGAAAAGACAAGTAGTTTAGCGCTGGAAGGAGGAATATGAAGGAAAAATTATAGGGTTAAGTAAGTATTAGAATATACGAAACAGATGACAGAATACGGTAGTGTAGTAGGTATAAAAACTGTCCTCTTCGCTGACATCTAGGCACGATTTTTTTCCTCAGCGCTCAAGTCTTACCGTCGATACGAGTATATTGACTGGCTTGAAACTCCTGACACTTTGATTCTACTTTTGTTTGGCCAAATCCTTGTTTTTAACATCGAAACAAAGTCGTCTGTTTGAGACTGTCAAGTGCACTTGGTGCTCTGAAGTCGTTAGTTATACTGTAACTATCACATTCCGCGATAAACGCAATGACTTATAACGTATCAATTAATTAAAACTTATGTTTAAAAACCTTGTCGTTCTTTTCAGATTTACAAATATTCCCGACTGTCTCTGTAGTAAAGAAGGATCTGTCAAGTTCGAGTCTTGGATGGTCTCATAATAACATCGCACCTTTATAATATCCCCCCCCCCCCTTGTCGTCTTATTAGCTTCAGAGACGGTGAAGCGTCCCAGTCAACATCAGTATTTACGCTTCTGGTAACTGGTAAGTCTCGCAAGTAAGATTAGTATGTTGCCTCAAAGTTTCTACAGACTGCTCCATTTGTTTACTTCTGTTGCCGATACCAACGGTTTTCGCCGTGTCGCATGTTCCAGTTCAACTGCAAGTTCCATACGAAGAAAAACAGTTCGTCACGTCAATTGACGTAGCTGAAAGGAACCCTTCGAAACACATCCTCTTTCCGAAACTTCTTAAACATATCTGTAACTCGCTTTTCTGTTCTTGTTGTTACCTCCGGTTCACTAAGCAGCATCTCTTGGGAACACAGCTCCACAGATTACCTAGGAGATAAAAAAAAATGCTGCAGCCTGTCTGATATGATGTTTAAAATAAAACAGTTTTTTCCAGAAATGGAAGAATCGTCTCAATGTCTTATAACAGAAAAAGCTATTAGGAAACTTTAATCTTTCCTTTTTCTTTTCTTGCGCTGTGATAGATCAAATTATTACTTCGTACTTGTCAACTGCAATTTTATGTAACTGTATGTGAAATGGAAGGGCGGTGCCAACATTACCAGCTCAGTCTCCAACCTGTTGGACAAGAAAAAAGTATTTGTTCTTTAGTGACAACACGGTTCATCAATTTCTCTCACATCGAAATAAGTAGGTAAACGATTTCGTCTTCCCAACGAAGTGAGGAAAAGGTAACTTATTATCTATCAAGGTATTACAGTATCTTAGTTATAACAATAATATTTTCATTAAATGTACTGTTTACAGCCTGCAAGCTGCAACATTATTTCAAATTTGTTCACTATTTTCTGACAAACGTTTTACTAATTTCATTCGAAAATCAGAACGGTACTTACGATGTTGATGGTTATATTGGATTCTGGACTCCGCCTACTTCAAGTATAACTGTGTATTACTTATTATCAGCAATGGTGCTCTAGGATATGGTAACGGAATGAAGCAAAGCTGATTTGGTCCCCCTTCACACTTCCACTTTTCTCTTGTCTTCTGTTATGAACCTTTACAAAATGATATAATGTCATGGTACGTATAGCTACAATTTGGAGATTGTACCATCAGGAAGTACCGTTACTACACAAATTCCCCGGCGAGTAATTTGTGGCAGTATTTGTGGAAGGGACGACGACAAGCAAGACTTCAAACTGGATGACGGTACCAGAGAAGCTCGAAGCAATGGAATAGAAAATTACAGAAAGATGAGGATACCTGCAGGACTTTGAGAAATACTTCACATGGTTAGATGAAATAACATGGATGAAATTTGTGAGAAGAGTGAGCATAAAGTATGGAGAAAAACTGATAATACACAGAAACCAATCGCGACTGATACAAGGGGTCGCTCAAGAAAGACAAGCTTGTATTATGAATGTAAGGCAGGATTACAGTTTATCGGTATCGAAGACCCAAAGGACTATCTGGTAGGCAGCCGGGAGCATTGGTCGTTGTAGAACGAGTTTTCGATGTCGCTAGTGACCTAACGACAAAGGCATGTTATACCGTCGACAATGTGTTTTACAATAACCAATCCATTCGGTAGCATGCGTGAGAGACTTTCAGTTATCAAATTCGCGGGGAAAACGTAGGAACACTAGAGCAATGAAGGAACTCAAAGAAATTTTCAGATCTGGCATAAAAGTCCAAGGAACTAACATCAGTATAAAGGTTTTTGGCCAGAAGTAAGGAACTTATAAAAGAATTTTCGGACTAAATAGGCAGCATCGTTAGAAGAGAATATTGGTCAACGACAAACAAAGCTAAGCCGAAAGTGTAAGGGCAACACGCTTTCTTAAACGAAAGAACTTGATTGATACCATATATTAGCAAAGGATGGAAGAAGAATTTCCTGAAACTGTTAAGTCTTTGTTGTGAAATTAGCGTTGTGTAGGAGTAAAACATCGAGCATACGTAAACTGGAAGAGAAGAAACCAGAAGCCTTTACAATATTACAGAAGAATAGTGAAACAAAAAATATTTGGATAGTTAAAGCAGAAAGTGAAGAGGTGCTAAATTGAGAGGAGTCTAATGGTACATCCTTACTGGAATAAGTCTTATAAGGAGGAAAGTGTTGTGACAGACAAACTCCAGAATATATGAAATGGATTATTGAGGACGATGGACACCATAGCAGTGAAGACAGGGGGATATTCGTATTAGGTACGAACAGATGGATGAATTATGTCACCAGACCAGGCACAAAACCGGCAACTCCTTGAAAAACGTTATAGTAAGAAAGGCAGTAAAAGAGGTCTCCAGTTTCATATATTTCTCTGTAGCAAGAAGAAGACAATGAAGATTTTCGAAACCTTTACCATTAAACTGATTCGACGGCAAAGAAGAAATGACTCATCAGAGATATGTAGAATTTGAGCAAATGATGGTTATGAAGTAATTGATTCTAGATGGTTCAAAATAAACTCTTACAAATCCCAATATTGTACGATGGTACACAGAAACAACCTCTAAATAAATTGTGCCAACAACATGGTTAGAACAAGTGACGAAAAAGAAAAACAACTCGACAACTAAGAGACAACAAAATGAACATGAACGACAGAAACTATGAGACACCACCACCTGCAGAATTAGAAGAATCTATACTTGTCTCCACATCGGGAGCTGCAATCGTCACGATGGACATTTGCACATCGACCCGCTTCCCAAGTTCCCAACAGTGATGATCCTTCATATATTCTACAGGAACTGGATTTAGGAGGATGCCACCAAGATAGGTCATGCAGTGGGTGAGAGACTGGACTCTCATTCACGCTCCTGCCTGACCTCCCTGATTTAGATTTTCTGTGGTTTGCATAAATCAATTGTAGCCTATTCCCCAGTCTGTGCATTTCGTCTGTCTCTAATGACCTCAACATCGACAAAAACCTAAATCAGGATTCAGAATGAGATTTTCACTCTGCAGCGGAGTGTGCGCTGATATGAAACTTCCTGGCAGATTAAAACTGTACCTAGAGAGCCGCAAAATGTTGTATCTTTGGAAATTTCAATTATCGTTCGCCAAGCGATAGTAAATAATAAAATTAGACATACTGGAGAGAGAAATAAGCCACCCTGTCAGTTTGACACTGAAGTTTGGAAGGTAGGAGACGAGATACTGGCAGAAGTAAAGCTGTGAGTACCGGGCGTGAGTCGTGCTTCGGTAGCTCAGATGGTAGAGCGCTTGCCCGCGAAAGGCAAAGGTCCAGAGTTCGAGTCTCGGTCGGGCACACAGTTTTAATCTGCCAGGAAGTTTCTAAATCAGGATTGTTTGAACACTAATTTTCCCACATCGAGTTCAGTGACTAACGAGAGGACCATCTCTGACGATTGCCCCACACAGACAGTACACACAGTGACATTGCAACAATGCTAGATACAGAAGCACACCCACGTTGAACGTCAGCAGGATAGCTTGACAAAGGTACAGTCTCATCAACAGTACTCACGATTAACAGCGAGGCTTCGCGTACATCATAAGTACGATGATGAAACAAAAAAACAGACCCCTCTATTTCGGTACTGTGGCAACCCAGGCCAATGAAGGTATGCACGACCCACCAGAACGAATCTTCCGACGCCTCTGATGATTTGATAGCCTCCGGCAGAAAAATCAGCTACCGATACGACAAGCTATTAGGCAGACGCAGGCGTTCTGCGTGCTTTGCCAGACTTGGACAAGCAGCACTCACTCTCCCAACAACGCCGTCCTGAACCGAAGACGGAGGAAGCCCGCTTGACGTGATGCGTCGCCTTTTATAGCCGGAGATGCGACTCGAAGTGGAGGCCAGGGTCGCGGCGTTGCAATTGACGTCACGAGCGACGGCTTCTGATTGGATGCGGAGGTCGCCGGCTCGCACGCTATTGGCTGACACCAGGCTGCTCCCTGACGTGACAGAGCTGACGCGTCCGAAGGTCAGCAGATGCGAACGTGTTTGTCTGCCGTGCCTTATCAGCGGTGTCTTCTCAAGAACCTTGATTTTGTGGGAACCGAAACGCAGTATCACTGATAATGTCGGTGTATATTACAACATTGAAACAATTTAGCGGGTAGCTGATGAGTACCTAAAATGTTAATTTGTCACTGCCTGTGGAGACATGATTCGTGCACCTAATTACGCAACTATACTTCGCCAAGGGCAATATTCTTATCGCTCGAAATATTAGTTTAATTTTGAATTTCATAACTTACACGTGGTTGCGACTTCAAATCCCTAGAGAGCCGCAAAATGTTGTATCTTTGGAAATATCAATTATCCTTCGCCAAGCGATAGTAAATAATAAAATTAGACATACTGGAGAGAGAAATAAGCGACCCTGTCAGTTTGACACTGAAGTTCGACAGGTCCTGCGTAACACATGTCAGGACAAATCGTGAGTAATAAAAGATTACCAACGCTTTAAAATAAATGGTCTTTCAACATAGTATTCTCGAAAATGATCGAAGTTTTTGAAAACTGCATGATACGATATACCAACGATGGAAAAACCGAAGATCTCCAGGGGAGTGCCTAGTGTTAACACCTGCTGTCAAACAGCCGTAGTTTTCATATCGGATAGGGTTAGATTAACTACCAACAGGATTCAAGTATCGGTGAACGATGGAAACTGATCGGACCAGAATCATACCAGGTGGTAATTCAGCAGATTAACTAAAAACTGCAATATAAAGTGTAATTAGCCTGACATATTCTGAATGGCCTTGTTGATCATAATTAATCTTCAAGTTACTTGCTAGATGTACTCTAATCTCTGTCTGCCTCTACAGTTGTTACCCTGTATAGCTCCCTCTAGCACAGTGGAAGTTATTCTGTGATGTCCCAACAGACGTTCTGTCATTCTGTGCATACTTCTTGTCAGTGTATTCCATATATTCCTTTATTCGCCAGTTCTCCAGGGAACTTCCTCATCCCTTACCTAATCAGATCACCTCATTTGCCGGCCGCTGTGGCCGAGTGGTTCCAGGCGTTTCAGTCCGGAACCGCTCTGCTGCTACGGTCGCAGGTTCGAATCCTGCCTCAGGCATGCTAAGTTTACATAGTTCTAAGTCTAGAGGACTGATGACCTCAGATGTTAAGTGCTTAGACCCATTTGAACCACCTAATTTTCAACATTCTTCTGCAGCACCACATCTCAAAAGTTTCGATATTCTTCTCTTCGGCGTTTCGCACAGTCCTTGTTTCACTACCATACAATGCTGTGCTCCAAACGTACATTCTCAGGAATTTCTTCTTCAGATTAGCAGACTTATCTTTGCTAGGAATGCCCTTTTTGCCAGTGCTAGTGTGTCCTTGCTGTGTCCGTCATGGATTATTTTGCTGCCTACGTAGCAGAATTAACACTGTCTACTTCGTGATCACCGATCCTAATGTTAAGTCTCTCGCTGTTCTCATTTCTGCTACTTCTCATTACTTTCGTCTTTCTTCGATTTGCTCTCTACACATATTTTGTACTCTTTACACTGTTCATTCCAAATGGCAGATACTTTAATTCTTCTTCACTTTCACAGAGAATAGCACTATCATCAGCGAATCTTATCATTGGTATCCTTTCGTCTTGAATTTTAATTTCACTCTTGAACCTTTCTTTTATTTCCGTCATTGCTTCTTTGATGTTTGAACAAAAGGGGCGAAAGACTACATCCCTGTCCTACATCTCCTTTTTAATACCAGCACTTCGTTCTTGCTCTTACACTCTTATTATTCCATCATGGTTCTTGTACATAATGTATGATATCCGCCTTTCCCTATAGCTTACTCTGTTTTTCTCAGAATTGCGAACATCTTGCACCATTTTACATGGGTCACTAAGGAATATGTAAATAAATTTTAATACGTCGATACTTCGAGATGTTGTCTCTCTATGCAACTAACTGAAAGGGTCTGCTTTGTGACAAACGTGTGTCACTTCTTTATATTTGTGAAGAACCTTCAGTGGACAGTAATACATGTTTGTTCTACACACATAATGGTTCAAAAAATGGCTCTGAGCACTATGGGACTCAACATCTTAGGTCATAAGTCCCCTAGAACGTAGAACTACTTAAACCTAACTAACCTAAGGACATCACACACACCCATGCCCGAGGCAGGATTCGAACCTGCGACCGTAGCAGTCCCGCGGTTCCGGACTGCAGCGCCAGAACCGCTAGACCACCGCGGCCGGCTACACACATAATAATTGCGTTATTTAATGATTATATGTATGCTATTGTTTTAGAATTTTTTTTTTGTTATTTTGTTACTGTTAGGTGAGAAATAACTTTTTGGAGCGCATTTTTGAAAGGTTAAATTATTATTTGGTCCTACTTAAGACTTCGTGATCTTATTAATCCATTGGACTACTTATATTCGGTCTGCACTAAGTACATACAGTTAAGATTTCCAGCTATCTGATACAACAAATGACATCCAAGTACGTCCACACAGCAGACAACGCGAAACTTATTTCCTTGGATGAAAACGATATGTACCCTAACGTACTGTCGAACATTATTTATAGTCGCATGGTAAAATGAGCGCAATAGAAACAGAAGAATTTATTAACGATTCCCATCCCAATACGATTATCATATCCGTGTCACTCTTTCCCCTTATTTCTCGATAATACAATATAAGCTACCCCTCTTCTAAACTTTTTCGATGACCTTCGTCTATCACACCTGGTAAGGATCCCATACCGCACAGCAGAACTCTAGCAGAGGGCGGACAAGCGTAGTGTAAACAGTCTCTGTAATAGATTTGTTGCATCTTCTAAGCGTTCTGCCAATAAAATGCAATTTTGGTTCGCCTCCCCCACAACATTATCTATGTGATGGTTCCAATTTAAATTGTTTGTAATTGCAATTTGTAGGTATTTAGTTGAATTGTCAGTCTTTAGATTTGTGTGAGTTAACGTGTAATCTAAATTTAACGGACGCGTTTTACTACTCATATGAATGACTTTGCGCTTTTCATTCTTCAGAGTCAGTTGCCGTTTTTCGCAACATACGGATATTTCGTCTAAATCATTTTGCAATTGGTTTTTATCACCCGATGACTCAACGAGACGGTATGTGACCTTTCTGACGGGAAATCACGAATCTGGTGACACAACTGCTACGATACTCTGTAGGTACGCAGTTTGATTACAAGTCGCTTTTGCGAAACTGTGTCAAAAGTCTTCCGGAAATCTAAAATTATGGAATGAATTTGAGATACCATGTCGACAGCGCTCATTACTTCGCGCGAACAGGGAGATAGCTGTGTTTCACAAGAACGATATTTTATGAATCCATGCTGACTGTGTGTCAACAGAAAGTTTTCGTCGAGGTAATTCATAATGTTCGAACGCAGCATATGAGTATGTTCCAAAATCCTACTGCAAATCGAGGTCAGTGAGATGGGTCCGTAATTCATCGGACTACTAATACTTCCTTTCTTTAGTATTGGTGTAACCTGCGCAATTTCTAGTGCTTTAGTAAGTTGCGGATCTTTCGTCGAGCGAGCAGTTGTCAAGTTATATCAGTATACCCCCTCCATTTACCATGGACCTTGCCATCGATGAGGTGACTTGCGTGCCTCATTGATAAAGGTAGCCGTTCCATAGGTGCAACCATATCGGAGGCGTGCGTACCTGTTTATAGGCCAGAGAAAAGTGTGGTTCCTGAAGAGGGGCAGCAGCCTTTTCAGTAGTTGCAGGGGCAACAGTCTGGACGACTGACTGACCTGGCCTTGCAACACTAACCAAAACGGCCTTGCTCTGCTGATACTACGAAAGGCTGAAAGCAAGGGGAAACTACAGCCGTAATTGCTGCCGAGGTCATCCAGCTCTATCGAATGGTTAAATGATGATCGCGTCTTCTTGGGTAAAATATTTCGGAGGTAAAATTATCCCCCATTCGGATCTCCGGGCAGGGAATACTCAGGCGGACGTCGTTATCAGGAGAAACAAAACTGGCGTTCTACGGATTGGAGCGTGGAATGTCAGATCCCTTAATCGGGGAGGTAGGTTAGAAAATTAAAAAAGGAAAAGGGTAGGTTAAAGTTAGGTATAGTAAAATTCGGTGGCAGGAGGAACAGGACTTCTGGTCATATGAATACAGGGTTATAAATACAAAATCAAACAGGAATAATGCAGGAGTAGGTTTAGTGATGAATTAAAAAAATTGGAACGCAGGTAAGCCACTAAGAACAGCATAGTGAACGCATTATTGTAGCCAAGATAAACACGAAGACCACACCCACCACAGTAGTACAAGTTTATATACCAAGTAGATCTGCGGATGATGAAGAAATTCAAGAACTAAAAGAAATTATTCATATTGTTAAGGGAGACGAAAATTTAGTTGTGATGGGGGACTGGAATTCGATTGTAGGAAAAGGAAGAGAAGGAAGAATACTAGGTAAATACGCACTGGGGGAGAGAAACGACTGAGGAAGGCGCCTGGTAGAATTTTGCACAGAGAATAATTTAATCATCCCTAACACTTGATAAAGAACCATGAAAGAAGATGTATACTTCGAAGACACCTAGAAACACTGGAAGGCCTCAGAATGATTATATGAAGGTATGAGAGATATTTCGGAAGCAGATTTTAAGTTGCAAGACATTTCCATGGATCGGTGTCAACTCTGACCACAATATATTGGTTATGAAGTGCATGTAAAAACTAAGGAAATTGCAAAAAGGTGTGAAATTAAGGAGATTGGACCTGGATAAGTTGAAAAAAACAGAGGTTGTTGAGAGTTTCAGGGGGAGCACTAGGCAACGGATGGCTAGAAAATGGGAAAGGAATGCAGTAGAAGAAGACTGAGTAGGTTTAAGATGTGAAATATTGAAAGCAGCAGAGGATCAATTAAGTGAAAAGACAAGGCCTAATAGAAATCCAAAGACAACAGACGAGATACTGAATTTAACTGATGAAAGGAAAAAATATAAAAATGGAGCAAATGAAGCAGACAAAAGGGAATACAAACGTCTAAAAATGGGATCGACAGAAAGGCTAAGCAAAAGGGCTGGAGTACAAATGCAAGGATTTGGAAGCATGTTTCACAATGTAAAAGATAAATACCGCTTACAGGGAAATTAAGCAGCTGTATGAATATCAAGAGCTCAGATGAAAAACCAATTCGAATCAAAGAAGGAAAAGCTGAGAGGTGGAAGGTGTATATAGAGGGTCTATACAAGGGAGATGGAGTCAGAGGCAGTAGTATAGAAATGAAGGAGGACGTAGATGAATATGAGATGGAGGATATGATACTGCGAGAAAAACTAGAAATAGACTGGAAGATCTAAGTCCGAACGAGGTCTCGGGAGTAGACGAAATTCCATCAGAGCTACTGATAGCCGTGGGAGAGCCAGTCATGACAAAACTCTTCCATCTGGTATGCAAGATTTAAGAAACAGGCAAAATATCTTTAGATTTCAAGAAGAATGTAATAATTGCATTTCGCAAGAACGCAGGTGCTGACAATCGTGAATTTTGCCGAACATGAGGCAATAATCACCCTATGACTTATAGGTTAACGAAAGGCAAACCTACTTTTATATCAAACTTCCTGGCAGATTAAAACTGTGTGCCCGACCGAGACTCGAACTCGGGACCTTTGCCTTTCGCGGGCAAGTGCTCTACCAACTGAGCTACCGAAGCACGACTCACGTCCGGTACTCACAGCTTTACTTCTGCCAGTACCTCGTCTCCTACCTTCCAAACTTTACAGAAGCTCTCCTGCGAAAGTAAAGCTGTGAGTACCGGACGTGAGTCGTGCTTCGGTAGCTCAGTTGGTAGAGCACTTGCCCGCGAAAGGCAAAGGTCCCGAGTTCGAGTCTCGGTCGGGCACACAGTTTTAATCTGCCAGGAAGTTTCATATCAGCGCACACTCCGCTGCAGAGTGAAAATCTCATTCTGGAAACATCCCCCAGGCTGTGGCTAAGCCATGTCTCCGCAATATCCTTTCTTTCAGGAGTGCTAGTTCTGCAAGTTTCGCAGGAGAGCTTCTGTAAAGTTTGGAAGGTAGGAGACGAGGAACTGGCAGAAGTAAAGCTGTGAGTACCGGACGTGAGTCGTGCTTCGGTAGCTCAGTTGGTAGAGCACTTGCCCGCGAAAGGCAAAGGTCCCGAGTTCGAGTCTCGGTCGGGCACACAGTTTTAATCTGCCAGGAAGTTTCATATCAGCGCACTCTCCGCTGCAGAGTGAAAATCTCATTCTGGAAACATCCCCCAGGCTGTGGCTAAGCCATGTCTCCGCAATATCCTTTCTTTCAGGAGTGCTAGTTCTGCAAGTTTCGCAGGAGAGCTTCTGTAAAGTTTGGAAGGTAGGAGACGAGGTACTGGCAGAAGTAAAGCTGTGAGTACCGGACGTGAGTCGTGCTTCGGTAGCTCAGTTGGTAGAGCACTTGCCCGCGAAAGGCAAAGGTCCTGAGTTCGAGTCTCGGTCGGGCACACAGTTTTAATCTGCCAGGAAGTTTCATATCAGCGCACACTCCGCTGCAGAGTGAAAATCTCATTCTGGTACTTTTATATCACTTGTAGACTTAGAGAAAGATTTGATAGTGTTGACTAGAGCATTCTCTTTGAATTTCTGAATCTACCAGGGATAAACTAAAGGGAGCAAAAGGCTATTTACGGCTTGTACAGAAACCAGACGGCAGTTATAAGAGTCGAGTGGCATGAAAGGGAAGCAGTGGTTGAGAAGGGAGTGTGACAGGGTTGTAGCATATCTCTGATGTTATTCAGTGTGTATATTCAGCATGCAGTAAAGAAAACCAAAGAAAAATTTTGATGTAGGAATTAAAGTCCATGGAGAAGAAATAATAACTTTGAGGTTTGCCGGCGACTTTGTAATTTTACCAGAGACATCAAACTACTTGAAAGAGCAGTTGAACGGAATAGACAGGGTCTGGAAAGGAGAATATGAGGGGAACATCAACAACAGCAAAACAATGTTAATGGATGGCAGATGGCTCTGAGCACTATGGGACTTAACATCTATGGTCATCAGTCCCCTAGAACTTAGAACTACTTAAACCTAACTAACCTAAGGACAGCACACAACACCCAGCCATCACGAGGCAGAGAAAATCCCTGACCCCGCCGGGAATCGAACCCGGGAACCCGGGCGTGGGAAGCGAGAACGCTACCGCACGACCACGAGCTGCGGACAATGTTAACGGAATGTAGTCGAATTAAATCAAGTGATGCTGAGACGATTAGATTAGGAAATGAGACACTGAAAGTAGTAGACATACACTCCTGGAAATGGAAAAAAGAACACACTGCGAGAGGGCTGTACAAGCAATGATCACACGCACGGCACAGCGGACACACCAGGAACCGCGGTGTTGGCCGTCGAATGGCGCTAGCTGCGCAGCATTTGTGCACCGCCGCCGTCAGTGTCAGCCAGTTTGCCGTGGCATACGGAGCACCATCGCAGTCTTTAACACTGGTAGCATGCCGCGACAGCGTGGACGTGAACCGTATGTGCAGTTGACGGACTTTGAGTGAGGGCGTATAGTGGGCATGCGGGAGGCCGGGTGGACGTACCGCCGAATTGCTCAACACGTGGGGCGTGAGGTCTCCACAGTACATCGATGTTGTCGCCAGTGGTCGGCGGAAGGTGCACGTGCCCGTCGACCTGGGACCGGACCGCAGCGACGCACGGATGCACGCCAAGACCGTAGGATCCTATGCAGTGCCGTAGGGGACCGCACCGCCACTTCCCAGCAAATTAGGGACACTGTTGCTCCTGGGGTATCGGCGAGGACCATTCGCAACCGTCTCCATGAAGCTGGGCTACGGTCCCGCACACCGTTAGGCCGTCTTCCGCTCACGCCCCAACATCGTGCAGCCCGCCTCCAGTGGTGTCGCGACAGGCGTGAATGGAGGGACGAATGGAGATGTGTCGTCTTCAGCGATGAGAGTCGCTTCTGCCTTGGTGCCAATGATGGTCGTATGCGTGTTTGGCGCCGTGCAGGTGAGCGCCACAATCAGGACTGCATACGACCGAGGCACACAGGGCCAACACCCGGCATCATGGTGTGGGGAGCGATCTCCTACACTGGCCGTACACCACTGGTGATCGTCGAGGGGACACTGAATAGTGCACGGTACATCCAAACCGTCATCGAACCCATCGTTCTACCATTCCTAGACCGGCAAGGGAACTTGCTGTTCCAACAGGACAATGCACGACCGCATGTATCCCGTGCCACCCAACGTGCTCTAGAAGGTGTAAGTCAACTACCCTGGCCAGCAAGATCTCCGAATCTGTCCCCCATTGAGCATGTTTGGGACTGGATGAAGCGTCGTCTCACGCGGTCTGCACGTCCAGCACGAACGCTAGTCCAACTGAGGCGCCAGGTGGAAATGGCATGGCAAGCCGTTCCACAGGACTACATCCAGCATCTCTACGATCGTCTCCATGGGAGAATAGCAGCCTGCATTGCTGCGAAAGGTGGATATACACTGTACTAGTGCCGACATTGTGCATGCTCTGTTGCCTGTGTCTATGTGCCTGTGGTTCTGTCAGTGTGATCATGTGATGTATCTGACCCCAGGAATGTGTCAATAAAGTTTCCCCTTCCTGGGACAATGAATTCACGGTGTTCTTATTTCAATTTCCAGGAGTGTATTTTGTTATTTGGGCAGCAAAATAACTGACGATTGCCGTAGTAGAGAGCATATAAAATGCAGACTGGCAATGACAAGAAAGGCGGTACAGGAGACCATCGATTATACACGCCAGACAATTGCCTTCAGAAAAGACGTCCTAACACTTAAATCTTTTGTGAAGGTATTTGTCTGGAGTGTAGCTTTGCATAGGAGTGAAAAATGGACGGTAAACAGTTTAGACAAGAAGAGAATAGAGGGTTTTGGAATGCGATGCCAAAGCAGAATGCTGAAGATTAGATGGGTAGATCACGAAACTAAAGAGGAAGTACTGAATAGATTTCAGGAGACTGGAAATTTGTTGTAAAACTTGACTAAAGAAGGAATCGGTAGATAGAACACATTCTGAGACATCAATGGCATCTTGGTCTTTAAAGGCATTCTTGACTAACATCATCTCACCACGTCCAGTCTCAGAAGGAACTGACGCTTATGACCGTTAAAAGCGTGTATTTAAAGCAAACCTGATGTGCTTCCTCATAGTGGCGCTACTAATGCCATTCTTATGCGACTAAACACGCCAAACGACTTCCGTTTATGTCGCTCAACTACTACATGGTGCTGCGATTTTTTTCCCGTCAGTGTAGATATCTTCCACTCACAGTGAAATAACTTACATAAAAACTTCACATTAACAATCGAGGACGAACAACATAACAAAATATGAAATGTTCATGCATTTGTGCATTTCTAAATCGGTAGATAATAAATGAGGCTGCTCGTTTTATTGTTTGTCGTGGAGTCCTAGTGTGAAACTCTTTTTTTTTTCTTCCTTTATGCTAAGTTCATCGAAATCGATCAACTCAAAAGTAACAGATGAGGGATTTATGACGGACCTGTTCTTGCACTCCGCTAGGAGGAATAACCGGACGATCAATTACGTAGTTAAGGGGGAAACGAGCCACAGAAATGGTTTGCCCAGTGGAAGAAACGAAGGAAGACGACGTGTGATCTCAGATGGGTCCAGCATTGAAAGAGTCTACCCGTTTTCTAAAAACACGGATATGCAGCCTCAATCCCGTGTGTTTTTGTATCACAGCTCTTACACGACAGTATCGAGCTGTCGCAGTTTAGTCAGCTGGCGAAGGCGTGCCGAAAAATAATGCCTCCGAATTTTTATGTGAAAACTCTTGAACCTTTTTAAATAAAATAAATGTTATTAACATTCCACATCTGTATTCTTCATGTCTGCGTATTTCTTTCTCAATATACTCACCCTGGCGACGAACACATCACCTCCAACGCGAGAGCAGTTTATTGATACCGTCACTGTCGAAGGTTTGACTTTGTTGATGGAGCCACAACCTCACCTCTGCTTGCACCGCTTCATCACTATCAAAGTGATGACCTGCTAGGAGTTCTTTGGAGACAGATAAAAATCGAAAGGGACCAAGTCGGGACGGTATGGAGGATGGACGTTAAGAGTGAACCAAAGGTGCCAAATTGCAGAAGCTGCAGCGCTCGTGTGTGCTCGGGCCTTGTCGCACTGAATGAGAGGGTGCTGCATGTGTGGACGAACTCTTCGGTTTCGAAACTCGATAACAGCACGTTGTTTCTGACGCACCGACATAGTTACGTCCCAGACCGCCGTGTTCAGCGCTACAATTCGAAGCCCTCTAGCGGCATAGGGCTGCAGATATGAAGACATGAAGATGTATAATGTTTATAACGTTCGTTTTATTTAAAAGCTTTAAGTGTTTCCACATAAAAAATTCGGAGGTATTAATTTTCCGCGCGCCTTCTTACCACTGAGTGGATGGATTTTAATGAAACTGCTCATAGAATAGCAAAATAGGAGTTGGACAAAAATGCGGAAACACAGCCAGGAATGCGTGCTTGAAAATAAAAGAAGACTCTAGCCAAGACTGTAGGTAGCGCTGTCGTATTTGACCACGAGCGCCATCCCTGAACTTGCCGTTATTTTCAGGAATAATAGTATAAGATTCCCTTGAAAACCTTACACGACTTGTATTTATCCATTCCGAGAGAACTACAAGCTGTTTTCAATGCCAATGGTTTTCCTGCAACGTATTAGGCATGGTAATGTGTTGTGCTTGCCCATATTTTTGTCCAAACGCTGTAGTTCAATATCCGAAAATAGCTTGTCATGACAAATATAATTACGGTGGAATCTTGAATTAACAACTGAACGAGAGATATGCATTCGGTCAGTCAGTTGTGAGCAGTGTCACAAATCCAATGGAGCAGCAAACAGAACATCTCTAAATTAAGTGTTCAACACGTTCTCCACAGTGTTTTAAAGAAGGGAAAATAGTGTGCGTAGTCTGTCTCTCACACCTTGACTCCCAAACAAAATAAACGACGTGTGGACGCCTGCCGCGACTTGACTGAAACGAGGATAGTTAGTTTCTGGAAAAAAATCATCACGGGTGACGAGACTTGGTGTTGTCAGTACGAACCTACAACGAAATTACAAAGCGCAGAAACTGACATGAAGGGTAGACGCTCTGACGACATAACCGAGATTCAGGCCAATGTCTCGGGCAAGTTGAACAACAACTTCCAAAGAAGGATTTTCTAATAGCTTCTGTGCAGGGGGTGGAGGGGAGGGGCGAGGATGACTATGTTGAGCACCTGAATCATTAAAACCACCATCTCAACGTTTCTCTTTTTTCCTTTAATCCAATTTCTAAACTTTTTGCGCTGACGAGGAAGTGCGCCTCTCAACAGCACACCTTCAGTTGGGGCATGTTCACAAGTATCTATACAACAAGTATGTCTTCTGGTTATTCTTCCTACAATAATGCATGGAGTAGGTAATTCTGCCTGGATAACGTGGACGTAGATCCTGGATAATAACGCCCTGTGGCCGTAGTTGTAAGAAAGTGAAGTAACTGGAGTCTTGGCTCCCCTTTTGTTAAGCGCCAAGTGCAGTATGACCGATTCTTCTTACTGTGGTTGCTCACGGGACGTCATCGTTCCATTATATGACGTTGACGTCCTGTTATTGTAAATCTAGTGTGAATTGTTGTAGTGATCTGGTACGTTGGCACGAGCGCCAGAGTCATTGTCGACTCACACAGTCCTTGAATTTTGTTGATTCAGTATTACTGCCATATAGGATGAAACAGCTGAGATAGGCAGCACCAAATACGTGCAGAATCAGTACATATATCGAGGTTCAGTTTTCATTTATTTATAGAGGAAGTGTGGAGCACAAACAATTTTGAAAGTTTAAAGCCGCAAATTCTATTACAGTCAGCGATCAATATCAATACGAAACATAGAAGAAAATTAAGAGACGATGGTTTCAGAAAATTAGTAAACCAGAAGAGGAAAGATACAGTCTATCGAAATTACCATTTTCCAGAAATTACAACCCCGCTGACTATTCCCTTTCTTCATGATGGAATAGTACACGCTATTGCTAGATTGCTCATGCCTATCGATGTAAACGGATCTGTCGAAGACTGTCAACTAAATTTGCCCTACCATCAGCTTAAATGAACAATGTCAGTGGAAGGGTAAGTGAAAGGTGAATATGTGTACTTAGAGATATAAGAAAAAACCATTATATATCGTCTAGTGTAACGGACTAAGCCAGAATATTGTGAAGTGCAGCAGTTAACGTAAAACGCACAAGTCAGATTTCTATTTAATTCTAGATTTTCACTGTAAACATTGTTCATCTACTTCATATGCAGTAGTCTATTTCCAAATTAGTCCCTTTTCCGTACGTATAAACTATTGCCACAGTCAGTTCTTTGCTTTAGTGTATCAGATAGTCTCTGAACACTGGACAACACGTCATCCGTCATAGATCCGTCTTCTCGTCACTTACTGATTCTTCGACCGTCGCCACCGCTGTGCTTGAGTCTGTTCTCTGGGTGCCGCCTGTAATTGCACTGGAGCATGTTCCTTTCTCTTTGGCTGCCTGGACCGTAGATTTCTGCTCCTTTATACCGCATCATGAGTGCGTCATCACCAGTCGACGTTCGTCTCACCAGGTAGGGCTATCAACCCCAGAGGTATCATCCTAACACTACTGCTATGTGTGTCTCTCATACTCAGCATACACTGTAAAAACTCACTGATCCCCACACAGACCACTCATTACGCACCAACTCATAACATATATATTAAAATTACTGAAGGCTAT
Source organism: Schistocerca cancellata (assembly GCF_023864275.1). NCBI lineage: Eukaryota > Metazoa > Arthropoda > Insecta > Orthoptera > Acrididae > Schistocerca > Schistocerca cancellata. Next base: position 693,180,693 of record NC_064628.1, read on the forward strand.
TCCCATGCTAACAGTAACTGGCATCGGGATTCCACTGATACCTGTAGCAGAAGCCCTACCGTAACCACCTAACACCTGGTGAGGCAGCAGTGATATTTCCTCTGCTCATGCTAATAACCAACTGCAATATTATGTAATAACGTTGTAAGGCATCCACATTTTTCGGATCTTACATGAGCTTCATAATTACGCTACAGAATAAAATCCCCATACAATAACGCTATATTGTTAACAGGAAGCAATTGTAACAATCTCATGTACTGAATAACAAAAGAATATCTACCGTTATAATGAATGAGATAAAGTGAACTCAGTCTGGAGGCGGACTGTGCACTTGACTAATGGCATTGGGAAACCCCAATTAACATTAACAAAAGAAGGCCCAGCTGCAGTGCAGAAAGAAATAAGGCGAGAACAATATAATACATTTTAAATAAAGACAACCGAGACCGTGGGTAAGTGGCTAGACAGCATTAACAAGGCTAGCTGCGACCCAGCAAGAAAAATAAAAATTCACCTATAACGAGGAAGCGGTTGGCTGAAGCCATACTGTGTGACGTAGAGGAGTCACGGTGGGGAGAGTCATGTCATATAAAAGCATTTTGGAGAACTAAATTAACAGAGCTCTCTCATCTCGCAGTGGGCCACACCTATGTGTGGAAAAATAGCGATAACATTGAGACCGTTACAGCTGCGAAGTGAGGGCGGTACGCTTCACGTATCATGGCGGCAGATGTAAAGTGGTAGTTCATATTCCTGTGCGAATTTTTGCGGGCAGAACATTGTGCACGTCGCTCCATCCCTTAGCGAGTGTGCAAGAGCCATTATTTCGACTAGGGAAAATTTTACATTCTACGGAACGCAGGAAAGTTGAGACTGAGTGATTCAGTCAATGCCAGTGTAGGGGATTAACATTTCACATCTAGCAAGGAGACAACGCTGTCACAGTTCCCGATTGATAATGTACCGATGCGCATTAGGTGACATTAAATGTTGAATCGAGAGTTTGCTCACTCCAACCTGCGTACGCTTTGAATATAGAATTTCAAGAGTCGAATACTAACATACACTCCATTGAGTATATGGGGGTTTGATTAGTTTAAAAGATAAAATTTCATTCTCCACCAACTTAGTCCATTGAATAGCTTTGACTCTCATTTATATAAATTTATGCTTTCTAGTTATGTCACAGCAAAATTTCTAATTAATTTGAGACAATCCGTACCTATCATCGCTAGTAGAGGGCCAAAATTAATAGCTACGTAGAATGTCTGTTTACCACCCTGGGTTTGAGAATACGTTAAGATACGTTATCCACTTGGGCACAGTCACAAAATAGCTTTAGCCACCAGCACTTTACTCCAAATGGCAACACATTACAATGTTAAGTTCATTTAATGAATAAATTATAGTGTACTATGTGTTGTGACCTGTCGTGGCCGAGAAACCGCGGAGGGACAAAACGGAGAGCGGCCTGCGAACAAACAAACGAAGGGAACGGACGAACACGAAACAACGACGGACGATGGAGAGAGACCTTACGACGACAACACGCAAGAAGCAACGGAGTGACAGAGACAACCAAACGAATCCAAGACGTCCACTAGTAATGAAAACAAAGAATGGAAAATAGGCTGTCTTTCGTCGAGACGGTATGTCAAGACTCACGCAACGATTAGACTCGCTGGTTGAGCTTTTTTTTCCTTTTTTGTATTTCAATTCCCCATCGGGGCGGGCTGGCAGCAGCATATGCGCTGTTCTTCACCCGAAAGAAGTAGAACAAACAATATAAGACATTTTAAAATAACAAAGGGGAAAACGTGGTGAACATAGATATAAAAAGGGGGAACATCATGGAAGACAACAGACAAAAAAGGGGCGGCTGTAAAATGGAGATAAAAACGGTAAAAAAGTAGCACACACAAAAAACCACATACTGGGACAATTGAAAGAACACAAGGCGCAGTATGACTGGAGCATAAAAGTATCGATGGATGGCATAGCACATAACAAATATGACAGTAACGCTAAGTACAAGGCCAGCACACAATTAAAATCACACCTCTCGATGCACAGGAGAAACAGCACTAAATGCAACACTGACGTGGCACACTGACGATGATCAAAACGGAGGATCTGCCAGGTGCAAGGATATGAGGGAGAATGGAAGAAGGGAAGGAGGGGAAGAGAGGAGGGAGATGGGCGGGGGGCGCGCCAGAGAAGGTCAGGGAGGGAGGGACGTGGGAGGGAAAGAGGTGAGGATGGAGTGCAGGGTCTCAGGGGAAGGGGGGAAGGAGGAAAATCCGCTCTGGGAGAAGGAGGGGAGAGGAAAAAGGGGGCCCTGGGGATGGGGGGAACAAGGCCAGATTATAGTTGGAAGGAAGGGTATATGTCACGGCGAAGTTCATCATGCAGGAGGGGGAGGCGCTGGAAGTTGCCCTGATGAAGGAGATGGAGGGTGTGAAGGTGGAGAGAGGGAGGGATACAGCGATAGAGGCGCGGCAACGGGCGGGGGGGGGGGTGGAGAGGAAGGAGGAAACCAGGGGGTGGGGGCATCAAGCCTGCAGACAAGTAAAGGATGCAGAGGTGTTGGAGGAACAGGAGGAGGTGGGGGAAGGGGATAAGTTCATACAGGAGCTGTGTGGAGGAAGGAAGATGGATACGGAAGGCAAGGCAGAGCGCATGACATTCAAGGATTTGGAGGGCCTTGTAAAAGTGGGTGGGTGCAGAGATCCAGGCAACGCTGGCATAGCAGAGGACAGGACGGATGAGGGAGATGTAGGTGTGGATGATGGTGGCAGGATGCAATCCCCATGTCCGGCCAGAAGGCAGAGGTGGGAATGGGCTTTCTGCCGGATAGTCTGAAGGTGAGGCGTCCAGGTGAGGTGACAGTCGAGGGTGAGGCCAAGATATCTCAGGGTGGGGGTGAACTGTATGGGACAACCATAAAGGGTGAGGTAGAAATCATGGAAACAGAAGGAGCAGGTGGTGCAGCCTATGATGACTGCCTGGGTTTTGGAGGGGTTGAGATGGAGGAACCACTGGTTACACCAAGTGGCGTACTGGTTAAGGTGGATTTGGAGGGTGCTTTGGGACCATTGAAGGGTAGGATAGAGAGCTGGGAAGGCAGTGTCATCAGCATACTGGAGAAGGATGACAGGTGGGGGTGGCATGGGCATATCAGCCATATACAAGACATAAAGGAGAGGGGAGGGGACAGAGCCCTGGGGGACGCCAGCAGTGGGATAAAAGATTCGGGAGTTGGTGTTGTGGAGGATTACATAGGAAGGACGGCGCGAAAGGAAGGAAGCGATAAGACAGACAAAATTGATAGGCAGGGCGTAGGTTTGGAGTTTAAAGAGGAGATTGAGATGCCATACACAGTCATAGGCATTTTGGAGGTCGAGGGAAACAAAAATGGTGGAGTGACGGGAGTTGAGCTGAAGGGAGAGAAGGTGAACGAGGTTAAAGAGTTGGTCTTCAGCGGAGAAGGAGGGTCGGAAGCCACACTGGGTAAGGGGGAGGAGGTGGTGTTGATTAAGGTGCTGATGGAGACGGCGGGAGAGGATGGATTCGAAGACCTTACTGAAGATGGAGGTGAGACAGATGGGACAATAGGAAGAGGCGACGGAAGGGAGTTTGTTGGGTTTGAGGAATAAGAGGACGCGGGAAGTCTTCCACTGGTCAGGGAAGAAGGCGGTATAGAGGATGACGTTATAGAGATCTGGCTGAGCGCGAGGCAGGCGCTTAAATTCTCTATCGGGGGCGCCGCTATTGGCCGCTGGAACCACGTGTTCCACTGTGGCACCCTCAATAAATGTGGGCCAGGAGGCGCGCGCTGCCACAGCTTACGGCGCGATGGTGCAGAGACCTCTAGGGGTCTTCGACGTCCATTACGTCTGGCGGGGATTCAAATTCCGCGGCGTGCGGAACCAGACTATGCTTCAAAATATGCAGTGGAAAACTCCTTATTGATTGATGTAATCCAGAATGAAATCGAACCTATTATATGAGATTCATCCAACTTTGTAGACAGTAAAGCAGCTCATTCATAGGCGAACAAGGTAACATAGCTCACCCGATAAAGTAGGGAGATGTAGACAGAAGCTGAAGTGCTTTTAAATTTTTTAGTAATTGAGAAAATTCGAAACATTAATTGTTCGGAAGATGGGATAAGTTACAGTGACTACCGCAGTAACTGAATATGAAAATTATAATTGAACGGAGTAATATTGATGTACACTGGCGGAAAAAAATTGCAACACCAAGAAGTTGTGTGACATAAATGAAACTTGGTAGGCGTGTTTCTACATCTGGAAGGCAATGTCTGTTCAAATTTCACCCCAGTCGCATAAGAGTGGAGCCAGTAGCGCCACGTACGGTTGACAACTCCCCCGTATTATACGGGAACTCACGTATTCTTCTGAATTTTTAAGCCTACTCCTGTCTCCCGTTTTTATTTTATACGGGAGAAAATGACACCTGAAGCGTATTTTTCAAATCTCGTTGCTAGACGCCCGTACAACATCGATTAATCGATACGGCATTATATTATCGATACAGTTACTACACCCATATGTAGGGAACACAAAACATAACACGGTGTCGCGAATCACGTTGCGATTATCTTGTTTCTTTGTTGTTCCGCCTAATCCGTGCTACGCGAAATAGAAGACTCCAAAACTCCGCATAAAAAGAGAGGAAAGTACTTCTGTACGTATCAGAAGAAAGGGGAATAAACTCATTTATGGGTTAATCCTGTAAAAGGAAACAATTCTAAAGCGTATTGCACCCTGTGCAAGCGTGAATTCAGCGTAGCACATGGTGGCAATACAGACCGTAAGCAGCACGCCAACACCGAAGGACACAAAAGCAGAGTTAGAGGAAGTAACACATCTAAGATAACCAGCTATTTTCAGTGCCTAAGTGATAGTTCCACTAATGGTGAATCCAACAAAGTTGCAGTGGGTGAGTTATCGTTCGTGTATCATACAGTGAAACACAACCTAAGTTATATTAGCATGGACTGCGCAAATAAACTTGCAAAGAACTTATTTATGCATTCGGATGTAGCCAAAAAAATACGTTGTGGTAGGACGAAAGCAGAGTCTACTGCAAAAAACGTATTACCGCCTTATATGTGTAACTGATTTCCTAGAAGTGCTTAATGATCCAGAGAAGTGTAGCAACTTTTCTTCTGTGGCTTCAGATGCGTCGAATGGCACTAAATATGCTTCTTATGTCTTAGATGCAGACATAGAAATGATAGTTATTAAGATTTATGCACACTTTTCAGTGTCAGTAAAACACAGGAAAGAATTATTAAGATCTTTTTTTAATTTTGTTGGTACTGATTGGTGTGAAATTTTAAGGCATGTGCCTACTAGGTGGCTGTTCCTCACACCAGCTATAGTCTACTAAAGAACTGGGAGCCAATAATAACTTATTTTCAAAGTTATTTTCAAAGCACAAATGAAACACCTAAAGCTTTGAAATTGTATTTTAGTAATGAGGATCCAAGTAAAATGTTAATTTTCGATGAATCTCTTAATTTTTTTCTTACATTGGAAATATTATTTTGGAAACCTCGAAATATGGAGAAATTTCAGATTTAACTATAATGGAGTCCTGTAGTGCCATTGAAGCTTTCTCAAAGAAAATTTTGATAAGAAAAGGTGACTCGTTTATTGGAAGCATTACACACAAAATTTTAAATAGATTAGATCCTGTCAATTATAAGAGAATTCAAAATAATCTTGTTGAATTTTATGATACCTTTCATACTTGCATTGTAAAAAATGTAAACATTTCTCGCAATGCTACATTTCAGTCCTTGCCCCCACTGTCCCTAAAGAATTCGGTTAATTTTAATGATTTTCAGAACACACTTACTCACATTTAGGTAGACATAAATGAGGATGACCTGTACAATGACTTTTGTTCTTTGAAAAATATACTAAATACAAAAATTGCCACCGACAGTAGCACAGTTGAAAAGTGGGTATCCATGATGACTGAGGCAGAGGCCCAAGAAATTAAAGCCAATGAGATGAGTGAGATTCTTGGCTTTGTTCTCAGTGTACCAGCATCTAACGCTCACACTGAAAGAATTTTTTCTTTGATAAACAGCAAATGGTCTGATGATAAGAACCGCTGCAATCTACATGTAATGAAAGCTGAACTACAAATAAGTGTTAATTTTTGTTAAATATGGTGCGAATTTGTCCAATTTGTAAAGAACGATCGCAAACTTCAGACTGCTGCCAAAAGTGTAAACAAATATAGTTTTAAGTAAAAAATGCTGTAGACCTTCGGCTTATAATTGTTAAGAAGAGTTTTTGGTTGACCCATGCAACAAATCTGTTTTAATATTTAAGTAAATTGTGTTAGACCTATTAATTTTTTCGGGTCGAAGTCTCCCTTATTTTGACCAAAAAATGTTGGCAACCCTAGCGCCACTATGAGGATGCAAATCGAGTTTGCTTCAAACACAAGCTGTAACGGTAGTGAACGTTAGTTACCTTTGAGATTGAATGTGGTGAGTTGATGTTAGTCAAGAATGCCTTTAGGGTGATAAATACTCCATTTTCAGCACCTCACTGAGTTTGAACGAGATCATGTAATGGGGCTACCAGAAGCAGGATGTTCCTTCTGTGATTCTGCAGAAAGAGTTGGCAAGAATGCAACCACTATAAATGACTGCTGACAGTGGCGGTCACGAAAATGGTCGCAAGAAGATTGGGCACCGGACGGCCACGTAGCGCTACCGAGAGGGAACGCCATCGTGTTCGGCGTATGGATCTGGAGCATTGCATCTGCAGCAGCAATTTGAGCAGCAGTTGGCACCACAATGACACAACACACACTGTTACTAATCGGTTATTTCAAGGACAGCACCGAACCACACGCCATGTGCCGCACATTCCACCGATCCCAGACCACCGCCATTTGCGACTTCAGTGCTGTCAAGCGAGAGCTCGTTGAAGGGTAGCGTGGATGTCTGTTGGGTTTTCTGATGCAAGCTGGTTCTGTTTCGTTGCCAGTGATGACAGTATGTTGGTTAGGAGAAGGCCAGTTCAGGACCTGCAACAACCTGCCTGCGTGCTACACATATTGGACCTACATCTCGAGTTATGGTCTGTGGTGCGATTTTGTGTGACAGCAAGAGAACTCTTCTGGTTATCTCACGCACCCTCACTGCAATTTGTACGTCAATCTGGTGACTGACCTGTTGTGCTGCCATTCATCAACAGCATTCCAGGGAGTGTTTTCCAACAGCATTAAGCTCACCGAGCGAGGTTGCGCAGTGGGTAGCACACTGGACTCGCATTCGGGAGGACGACGGTTCAATCCCGTCTCTGGCCATCCTGATTTAGGTTTTCCGTGATCTCCCTAAATCACTTCAGGCAAATGCCGGGATGGTTCCTGTGAAAGGGCACGGCCGATTTCCTTCCCCATCCTTTCCTCACCCGAGCTTGCGCTCCGTCTCTAATGACCTCGTTGTCGACGGGACGTTAAACACTAATCTCCTCCTCCTCCTCCTCAGCATTAAGCTCGCTCACAATGCACTGTTGTAACCCAACATGCTCAACATGTTGCTTTGGCCTGATTGATCACTAGACATATCTGCAATCGAGCACATATGGGATATCATCGGTCGCAAGAAGATCGGGCTTCGGACGCCCACGTGGTGCTACCGAGACGAAAAAAAAAGTTCAAATGTGTGTGAATTCCTAAGGGACCAAACTGCTGAGGTCATCGGTCCTTAGACTTACACACTATTTAAATTAAATTAAACTAACTTATGCTAGGAACAACACACACACCCATGGCCGAGGGAGGACTCGATCCTCCGGCGGGAGGGGATGCGCAGTCCGTGACATGGCGCCTCAAACCGAGCGGCCACTATGCTCGGCGAGATGGAACACCATCGTATTTGGCGTACGGCTGTGGCGCATCGTACTGCATCTGCAGCAGAAATTTGAGCAGCAGTTGGCACCACAGTTACACAACGAACTGTTACAAATCAGTTTCTTCAAGGATAGCACCGAACCAACGCCCTGTACAGCTCATTCCACCGATCACAGACCACCACCAAGTCCACAAACAGCTTTAACCGTCCCTGCATTGACCGACGAAGTGCAAAAGGCATGAAACTCCATACTAGAAACCGATATCCGGCACCTGTACAACACAGTCCATGCACGTTTGCATGCGTGCATTGAACAGTCAGGCGGTTAAGCAGTTATTAAGGAACGAGGATCTCACATTTGTAATGGCTTATCTAGCGCTTACATTAACCTACGATCTTTCAATGCTAATCACTCAAAAATGTTACTTAAACAAATGTATTCTCGAAGTTTCGTTACTCTCCATTAATTGTTTTTGGTGTGGCGATTTTCTCCGTTAATGTGTTACAACTTCTGTTGCGAATGATCTGTTATAATAAATTTGTTTACCTACTTTGCTGGTTATCAAATTCCGAATCGCTGTTGATGAGCAGATGAGTTGTGTTGAACAACACGAATTGAACTTCGTATAATAAATTTAGACTGGAGGAGCTCGACTTTTCTGTAGTATGCGAATCTGAACCTAATATCGTGTGGTTTGAGTGCGAATCGACACGCCATCAAACTATTTACTTCCAATTTCAATTACACCGAAACAGAGAAACAACATTTATTTTCATTAATGACAAAAGGTAACAAGAGCGACCTACAACTGAAACGTGGACAATAACAGTGATTACTGTTATTACCACCATATTTCTTTGGCGTAATTATAAGCATTATTACATGCTAAGCTCATGCAAGACAGAGAGAACAGAAGTGACAGTGGATAGAAGCCGATCGTACCTCTCTTATTTACAAAACAATGTTGTAATTCACATCGGCCATTGGTGTTGGATGTTTACTTCGCTATCGAAATATTTGCTGGCAAGACTAACAATATGATTAATGGTCTCTCTTTCAGCGCACGATTCAAATTCGGGAGCTGAAGCGTCTGCGTCATGTACAACCACATCAGTACTTTCGCTCTCATCAGTAAATTCTGTCTCCTGCAAATTTTCGGGCTCTATCCGAACTAACTTTCACGTCTTTACATTTACAAAATAATTAAAGATACATAGGCGAATTTGTGTAAAAGAAGTTATGCCGACACACTACTAATAAGTATGCGAAACAAGAATGTTCTCGAATACGGCATTAACAAAATACAACACTCGAGCATTAGCTTTATAATATCAGTCATCTTGCTCAGCTGAGCTACTGACTATTGTTATGTCTAAATACCATTAAAAAATTAAAGCAGAAGCCTAATTCTGTATGAGTGCTCTACACTCGGAAAACAAGAGGAAGAACATTCTATGGTCAAAAAAATAATAGAGAAGGCCTCTTGCATGCCTCAGTGATACAGATGGCCGTACCGTAGGTGCAACCTCAACGGAGGGGTCTCTGTTGAGAGGCCAGACAAACGCGTGGTTCCTGAAGAGAGGCAGCAGCCTTTATGTCACTGCACGTCCGAAATTTATTAGAGTCGTCCTGGATTACAATCCCAACCACTCCGCAGTTGACGGTGGTCTGTCCGTCGGATGAAAACATTAAGCTCAGCTGACTCGTTAGCACTCTGCGAGACCCAGCACCATATAACACAAACATGACACCACAGACCCATTACAGTTACCTACATTCAACAGATATGTATATTAGGCAGTCAGATGAAAACTATACAGATGGAAAAAACGTAAGTAAACTGCCTATTACTTGGAAAGTAATCGCCATAACTGTTAATACATTCGTTGTGTACGACTTCATACACAATGGTAAGGTGAGGTGGGCTACAGAGTAGTGTGGCAGCTGTCGTCGTGGGAAAGCTGGACAGGAGCAGAAATGATCAGTGAACAAGATAACACACCAAACAGAATATACACTCAAATTGTATTTCTCCAAGCCTACGAAGACTCCTTAGAAATAATGGAGCTAGAATTAGAGTTCAGCTCATGTAATAGTAGAGTGAGGCTCGCCATACCGAGCACGAATGGTGGCGCAGTAGCGATGAGGTTCCACGTGCAAGTGGGCCGAGTGGCTGGCGCCGGCCGTCGTTTATAGCGGCGGCAGAGGGCGCTCGAAGCCCAAAATCACTGGGGTGTGGCTCAGTGGGCGCGCACCACCGGGTCCAAAAATGGTTCAAATGGCTCTGAGCTCTATGGGACTTAACTTCTGAGGTCATCAGTCCCCTAGAACTTAGAACTACTTAAACCTAACTAACCTAAGGACATCACACACATCCATGCCCGAGGCAGGATTCGAACCTGCGACCGTAGCGGTCGCGCGGTTCCAGACTGTAGCGCCTAGAACCGCTCGGCCACTCTGGCCGGCCACCACCGGGTCCGTGCAACTGCTTTCGGCGTCAGTGGGAAACTTGCAGTTCTGTTACCAGCTTGAAGACCCCAGTATAGTGATATCGATACATTGTATTGTATTGGACGGGGGACCTAGAAACGATGGAGAGTCTTCATCCCTGCCATAGCCCTCAGTGGTTTACAACCCCACAACAGGCTACAGCAGCCCACTCACTCCACCATCGCCCCACACCGAACCCAGTTTTATTGTGCGGTCCGGCCCCCAGTGGAGTCCTCCAGGAACGTCTCACACCAGACGAGTGTAACCCCAAATATTTGCGTGGTAGAGTAATTATGGTGTACGCGTACGTGGAGACAGTGTTTGCTCAGCAATCGCCGACGTAGTGTACTGAGGAGAAATAAGTGGAACAAGCCCGCATTCGCCGAGGCAGATGGAAAACCGCCTTAAGAACCATCCACAGACTGGCCGGTAAACTGGCGGATTCGTGCCAGGGACAGGAGGGTCCGATGGCCGAGAGGTCGGTACTGTATGGAGTATGTGCAAAGCCCCACATGTCGTCAAGGTTGTTTCAACAACGCTACAGAAGTTTCTCTGGGAAGCTCTCACACATCGAAAGCTCTCACACATGCTCCATCCACTTCAGATCCCTCCCCGTATGAATCCCATAGTTTCGGAGCCTTGAAAAAAGACATTTGTGGTCGCCGATTTGGACTGGATGTAGAAGGGCACGTCTAGGTATAATCATGGTTGCGTAGGCACCTGAAAACGTTCTTTAGTAAACGCATTGACCATCTTGTCTCACAGTGGGATAAATATATCAACAGTTGTGGCGATTACTTTTGAAATAATAAATAATTTACTTGTAATTCTTCATGCTTTCCCGGCGATCTGTTGACATCTCGGATATTCGGGAACCCAGCCGGATGTTCGCGTCGTTCTCGCACGATATTTCAACAGCGTGCCTCGCTGTCTTCTTCAGGTGCTACCTGAGATGGTCCTTGGGTCGATCGAGTCCAGTATTTACGCCTGGGAGGAGCTGGGCGTTCCCTAATCGGTCCGCGCCGGGTCGAGTGTTCCATCTGTGGTCCGCGCCCGCCAGACTCGGCTTCAACGGACCCCTCCAGTCGCAGATGTTCCGACTGCCGTCGGCGCCCGTTCTGGCCGTCCTCAACGGATGTGGTTATCATCTGAGGTGTGTCAGACCCGGTCTGAGATATTGGGTACTCTATCTCCTGACTGTTACTATGATTTCCACTTCTGTTTCGTGCTGGGCGCTTTCTGATCGGTCCGCGCCGCGTCGTGTGTTCCGTTTGAGGTCCGCGCCCGCCAGACGTGGCTACATTGTCCCTCTCTGGTCGCTGGTGTTCCCTCCGCCGTCCGCGCCCGGCCTGGCCGTCTTCTGAAGTCGAGTTCATGATCTGGGGTGTGTCAGATCTAGTTAGGGAACGCCCAGCTCCTCCCAGGCATAAATACTGGACTCGATCGACCCAAGGACCAGTCTCAGGTAGCACCTGAAGAAGACAGCGAGGCACGCTGTTGAAATATCGTGCGAGAACGACGCGAACATCCGGCTGGATTCCCGAATATCCAAGACGTCAATAATTTACTTGCTTTTTTTTCATCGGCCTCATTTTCATATGACTGCTCCTTATACCAATAATAATAATAATAATTTCATGTGGCACCAAGGCCTGGTGCAACTCTTTCAGTTGGACACCACTTCGGCGACTCGCATGTCCAGCCGACGGCACCTGGTTTTTCCTGGACATTCACTCATACAGTTACCAACCGGACCCCACATTGCTTCACCTCGATGAGCGGGCGGGAATCGGTGTTATCAACGTGGCAAGGCAGTTGGCGCCCTTATACTTAAGACACAGAAAATCCTTTCCCTTGAAGCTACTTCGGTCTCTCTTTTTATTACCTCGAAGTTATCGGCGTGTTCTAGATCACAGAGAAGAGATGCCTCTTCCGATTCACCTCTCCAGCTCATCTTTCCTAATAAATCCGTTGATGATCCCTCCTGTTTCACGTCCATTTCTCACCGTACGTATTAAAAACTGAAGAGATTACGTCTGTGTTTCAGTGTGTGCAACAGCTTGGCGATCGGCAGACCTATAAAACCGAATTTATTATTGTCCTTAAAAGACACCACGTAGATTGTTTCCTAGCAACAGCGATCTGTTAGTGCGGTTTGCGTGTTTAAACATAATCTAATGATCGCCTGTGGCATTACTGTAATAAATTTTGCTTGTTACGAAGGCCACTAAAAACTTATTAAATAAATCTATACGGTTCCACACAACTTACCAAATCTCGAACATCTATCCAGTGGCACTGGTACAAATTTTCATTCGTCGCGTCAGTCTACGTATAAACACACTGACGCAAAAAAATTACAACACCATGAAGGAATCGTGCGACATAAACGAAAGTTGGTAGGCGTGTTACTACATCTGGGAGATGATGTGTGGTCAAATTTCGACGACAGTCGCATCAGAAAGCCGCTAGTAGCGCCACTATGAGGATGCAAATCAGGTTTGCTTTAAATACTCGCTATGGCGGTCGTCGGGGTTAGTTAGCCTACCTTTGAGATTGGACGTAGTGAGTTGAGGTAAGTCAAGAATGCCTTTAAGGCGACAAAGACGCCATTTTCAGCACCTCACTGAGTTTGAAAGACATCGTGTAATAGGGCTACGAGAGACAGGATGTTCCTTCTGCGATTCTGCAGAAAGAGTTGGCAGGAATGTAGCCACTGTACAGGATTGCTGGCACCAGAGGTCACGAGAGTGTACGGTCGCAAAGAGATAGGGCACCGATGAGCCACGTGGCACTACGAGAGGGCGTATGGCTCTGGCACATCGTACTGCATCTGCAGCAGCAACTGAGCAGCATTTGGTACCACAGTGTTACAATGAACTGTTACAAATAGGTTACTTCAATGACACCTCCCAGACGCCCTGTAGCGTGCATTCCACTGATCTCAAAACAAAGCCTTTTGTGACATCAGTGGTGTCAAGCGATAGCTCATCGGAGGGAGTGTGGAGGTCTGTTGTATTTTCTGATGAAATATGGTTCTGCCTCGTTGCCAATGATGGCCGTGTGATGGTTAGAAGAGGCCAGTTGAGGGCCTCCAACCAAACTGTTTGGCCGCGCGGGGTAGCCGAGCGGTCTCAGGCTTCTAGCCACGGTTCGCGCGGCTCCCCCCGTCGGAGGTTCGAGTCCTCCCTTGGGCATGAGTGTGTGTGTTGTCTTTAGTGTAAGTTTTTTAAGTTAGATTTAGTAGTGTGTAAGCCTGGGGACCGACGACGTCTGCAGTTTGGTCCCATAGGAACTTCCCACAAATCTCCAAATTTTTCCAACCAGTCTACATGCTAGACACACTGGACCTACACCTGGAGTTATGGTCTACGATGCAATTTCAGATGACAGAAGGAGCACTCTCTCGTTTATCCCACGCACCCTGACTGCAAATTTGTACGACGGTCTGGTGGTTCTACCTGTTATACTGCCATTCTTGAACAGCATTCCAGGGGGTATTTGCCAACAGGATTATGGTTACCCACATACCACTGTTGTAATCCAGCATACTCTACAAAAAAATGTTCAAATGTGTGTGAAATCTTATGGGACTTAACTGCTAGGGTCATCAGTCCCTAAGCTTACACACTACTTAACCTAAATTATTCTAAGGACAAACACACACACCCATGCCCGAGGGAGGACTCGAACCTCAGCCGGGATCAGCCGCACAGCCCATGACTGCAGCGCCTCAGACCACTCGGCTAATCTCGCGCGGCAGCATACCCTACAGCGCGTCAGTATGTTGCCTTGTCCTCCTCGATCCCCAGATGTCTCCGATCGAGCCCGTATGGGACATCATCGGCAACAATTCCAGCGTCATCCACAAACAGCTTTAACCGTCCGTGTGTAGACCGACCAAGTGCAACAGGCATGAAACTGCATCCCACAAACTGACATCCGCCACCTGTACAACACAATGCATGCACGTTTGCATGCTCTTATTCCACATTCTGGCTGTTACACTTGTTATTATTATAGCTGAATTTCACATTTGCAATTGCTTTTCTTGCGCATGATGTTACGATGTTAATGACTTCCATATGTTACCTAGACAAATGTATTCCCGAAACTTCATAACTCTACATTAATTATTTTTTTGTTCTGCAATTTTTTTCCGTAAGTCTAATATCAGAAAAGTAGGTTTTGGTGTTGCGTTTTTAAAAGCGATATAATACGCAACAATAAACATGATCGAATCTTTGAATTAGCGTTACGTCACTCCTGGCTCCCATCCACACAATGCAGTACTAGACCAGACGCATGCACAACAGCAAGTCTTGGTAGCATTGTAACGTAGACAAAGTCATAAATTTCAACGTAGAGCTTGAAAACAACAGCAGTATTAACCTCTTAACCTTCTCAAATCCTAGCAAAACAGTACACAGACAGGGAACAGAACACCGAGGACAAACACTGCTACTCGCAGTCGCGCCACTGACTAACGAGCCTGTAACAATGCCACACTTCCTGAACATTAATGGTGGAGGCCTTGTATGTACCGTAATTTGAGTACAGTGGACGGAACCAGACAGTGAAAACAGATCGATATTCGGTTCACATAATATCAGGTTTGGAAGAAAAGTAAAGTTTTCCATAGAGTAGAGCGTGAAAGTCTGTTTAAAAAATAGCTACAATAAGACTAAATCAATACCACACAGAAAAAAGTAGAAATTAACATTGAATCTAACAGTCACTTGACTTTTTGTTTTCATGGTAGCTGAAGACAGAGGCAGGATGGACAGTAAAACCCACAAAAATGTGGGCCTCTATCTGAAGTCCGTCTGTTATAAAATTAAGGAACACGTTTCATGGTCGCAATTTATGACATTTCTGGCGACCGAAAATCTCTGTACGAATCAACATGGATTCAGAAAACAACGACTGCGTAAAATCTAGCTCTTTCTGTTCGTGCACGAGACCCAGAACGCAGTAGATACGGACAATCAGGTAGATGTGCAGTGTTGCTTCACATCGGACACAAATCCGCACTGCCGCCTAATGAGCAAAATACGAGGGTACGAAATATCGAACCAACTTTGCGACTGGATTGAAGACTTCCTAGCAAACAGAAGACAGCATGTCATTCTGAAGCGGGAGCAGTCCTGAGTCGAAAGAGTAACTTCTGGCACGCCCCTAGGGAGTGTTATAGGACGATTACTATTCACAAAATATATAGATGACATAGTAGATAACGTCTGTAGGTTTATAAAGCTTTTCGTGGATGCTAGAGAACTGAAGCACAATGCAGGAAGAACTGCACAGGATCGACGCTTGGTGCAGGGAGTGACTATTGATTCTCAACGTAAACAAAAGTAACTTATTGCGAATATATAGACAAAAGAATCTTTATTACATAATTGCGAAATTTCAGAGTAATTACTGGAAGCAGCTACTTCCATAACACATCTAGGAGTATTCGGACGGAAACACGTGAAGTGGAACAACCACATAAAATTGATATCATTTGAATGGCCCTATAGAATCCCTCGCAGAACTTTCTGGAACCCTATTCCATTCAGAAACAACCTAGGGACAATGGCCACCCGCGCTTTTCCAAGCCCTCTGGTTGGCTTAGCTGCCCATGCTTTCTAACAGGTGCTGGGGATTGGATAGTACCACCCCCTCCCCCCCCCCCCATAAACAGCTGATTCCGGGCATTGCGGATGGGGAAGGTTTGTGAATTTTCGTCGGAGGGACACTCAGATCTCAGCTACTGAAGGAACGTGGAGTTAGATATTAAGTCGGGCTACGATACCCCCCCATGAACCATGGACCTTGGCGTTGGTGGGAAGGCTTGCGTGCCTCAGCGATACAGATAGCCGTACCGTAGGTACAACCACAACGGAGGGGTATCTGTTGAGAGGCCAGACAAACGGGTGGTTCCTGAAGAGGAGCAGCAGCCTTTTCAGTAGTTGCAAGGGCAACAGTCTGGATGATTGACTGATCTGGCCTTGTAACAATAACCAAAACGGCCTTGCTGTGCTGGTACTGCGAACGGCTGAAAGCAAGGGGAAACTACGGCCTTAATTTTTCCAGAGGGCATGCAGCTTTACTGTATGATTAAATGATGATGGCGTCCTCTTGGGTAAAATATTCCGGAGGTAAAATAGTCCCCCATTCGGATCTCCGGGCGGGGACTACTCAAGAGGATGCCGTTATCAGCAGAAAGAAAACTGGCGTTCTACGGATCGGAGCGTGGAATGTCAGATCCCTTAATCGGGCAGGTAGGTTAGAAACTTTAAAAAGGGAAATGGATAGGTTAAAGTTAGATATAGTGTGAATTAGTGAAGTTCGGTGGCAGGAGGAACAAGACTTCTGGTCAGGTGACTACAGGGTTGTAAACACAAAGTCAAATAGGGGTAATGCAGGAGTAGGTTTAATAATGATTAGGAAAATAGGAATGCGGGTAAGCCACTACAAACAGCATAGTGAACGCATTATTGTGGCCAAGATAGATACGAAGCCCACACCTACTACAGTACTACAAGTTTATATGCCAACTAGCTCTGCAGATGACGAAAAAATTGAAGAAATGTATGATGAAATAAAATAAATTATTCAAACAGTGAAGGGAGACGAAAATTTAATAGTCATTGTTGACTGGAATTCGAGTGTAGGAAAAGGGAGAGAAGGAAACGTAGTAGGTGAATATGGATTGGGGCTAAGAAATGAAAGAGGAAGCCGCCTGGTAGAATTTTGAACAGAGCACAACTTAATCATAGCTAACACTTAGTTCAAGAATCATGATAGAAGGTTGTATACATGGAAGAACCCTGGAGACACTAAAAGGTATCAGATAGATTATATAATGGTAAGACAGAGATTTAGGAACCAGGTTTTAAATTGTAAGATATTTCCAGGGGCAGATGTGGACTCTGACCACAATCTATTGGTTATGACCTGTAGATTAAAACTGAAGAAACTGCAAAATGGTGGGAACTTAAGGAGATGGCACCTGGATAAACTGAAAGAACCAGAGGTTTTACAGAGTTCAGGGAGAGCATAAGGGAACAATTGACAGCAATGGGGGAAAGAAATACAGTAGAAGAAGAATGGGTAGCTTTGAGGGATGAAGTAGTGAAGGCAGCAGAGGATCAAGTAGGTAAAAGGACGAGGGCTAGTAGAAATCCTTGGGTAACAGAAGAAATATTGAATTCAATTGATGAAAGGAGAAAATATAAAAATGCAGTAAATGAAGCAGGCAAAAAGGAATACAAACGTCTCAAAAATGAGATCGACAGGAAGTGCAAAATGGCTAAGCAGGGATGGCTAGAGGACAAATGTAAGGATGTAGAGGCATATCTCACTAGGGGTAAGATAGATACAGCCTACAGGAAAATTAAAGAGACTTTTGGAGATAAGAGAACCACTTGTATGAACATCAAGAGCTCAGATGGAAACCCAGTTCTAAGCAAAGAAGGGAAAGCAGAAAGGTGGAAGGAGTATATAGAGGGTCTATACAAGGGCGATGCACTTGAGGACAATATTATGGAAATGGAAGAGGATGTAGATGAAGATGAAATGGGAGATACGATACTGCGTGAAGAGTTTGACAGAGCACTGAAAGACCTGAGTCGAAACAAGGCCCCCGGAGTAGACAACATTCCATTGGAACTACTGACAGCCTTGGGAGAGCCAGTCCTGACAAAACTCTACCATCTGGTGAGCAAGATGTATGAAACAGGCGAAATACCCTCAGACTTCAAGAAGAATATAATAATTCCAATCCCAAAGAAAGCAGGTGTTGACACATGTGAAAATTACCGAACAATCAGTTTAATAAGCCACAGCTGCAAAATACTAACACGAATTCTTTACAGACGAATGGAAAAACTAGTAGAAGCCGATCTCGGGGAAGATCAGTTTGGATTCCGTAGAAATACTGGAACACGTGAGGCTATACTGACCTTACGACTTATGTTGGAAGGAAGATTAAGGAAAGGCAAACCTACGTTTCTAGCATTTGTAGACTTAGATAAAGCTTTTGACAATGTTGACTGGAATACTCGCTTTCAAATTCTAAAGGTGGCAGGGGTAAAATACAGGGAGCGAAAGGCTATTTACAGTTTGTACAGAAACCAGATGGCAGTTATAAGAGTCGAGGGACATGAAAGGGAAGCAGTGGTTGGGAAGGGAGTAAGACAGGGTTGTAGCCTCTCCCCGATGTTATTCAATCTGTATATTGAGCAAGCAGTAAAGGAAACAAAAGAAAAATTCGGGGTAGGTATTAAAATCCATGGAGAAGAAATAAAAACTTTGAGGTTCGCCGATGACATTGTAATTCTGTCAGAGACAGCAAAGGACTTGGAAGAGCAGTTGAACGGAATGGATGGTGTCCTGAAGGGAGGATATAAGATGAACATCAACAAAAACAAAACGAGAATAATGGAATGTAGTCGAATTAAGTCGGGTGATGTTGAGGGTATTAGATTAGGAAATGAGACACTTAAAGTAGTAAAGGAGTTTTGCTATTTGGGGAGCAAAATAACTGATGATGGTCGAAGTAGAGAGGATATAAAATTTAGAGTGGCAATGGCAAGGAAAGCGTTTCTGAAGAAGAGAAATTTGTTAACATCGAGTATAGATTTAAGTGTCAGGAAGTCATTTCTGAAAGTATTTGTATGGAGTGTAGCCATGTATGGAAGTGAAACATGGACGGTAAATAGTTTGGACAAGAAGAGAATAGAAGCTTTCGAAATGTGGTGCTACAGAAGAATGCTGAAGATTAGATGGGTAGATCACATAACTAACGAGGAAGTATTGAATAGGATTGGGGAGAAGAGAAGTTTGTGGCACAACTTGACCAGAAGAAGGGATCGGTTGGTAGGACATGTTCTGAGGCATCAAGGGATCACCAATTTAGTATTGGAGGGCAGCGTGGAGGGTAAAAATCATAGAGGGAGAGCAAGAGATGAATACACTAAGCAGATTCAGAAGGATGTAGGTTGCAGTAGGAACTGGGAGATGAAGAAGCTTGCACAGGATAGAGTAGCATGGAGAGCTGCATCAAACCAGTCTCAGGACTGAAGACCACAACAACAACAACAACAGCGATTTTATAAGTCAAGTCACATTCAAATTTGAAGTGTAATCATTTTGCGGGGAACTTAAAAGTCACGTTATTGATTTTGCACTAGTTCTCTTCGCGTGATCTTCAGATACAGCTAGATGGGTGAAGCGTTATTTCTGTTTATTCCAAATTCGGTGTTGGGCGAGTCTCATCATTTTTCGTACTATAGCGTCGATCACCACGTGGTCATCGGCCATGACTACTTTGACTCCAACCTCCTTAGCTGGAGAGAACTCAGGCCCGCGAGTCTATCGAGTGCCAATGGTCTTTGTAGGAACTGAATAACCTGCAGCTCCTTAGAATTTATTGTAGTCTGAGACGACGGTTCTTCTCCTCTTGCTAATTTCTGTCCCTCTGGATTCCTAATTTGACTGTATATCCACAGATCCATACTAAAGTAGATCATTACCCCAAGCATATGGAGAGGTTTTTTCTCGCCGAATTCCGATACTAATCATAGGAAATGTACGGCTCCTTTGCGTGTACGCAAGGAAGTTGTGCAAGATTCTCTACGATTTGCATATGACCAGTCGTATAATAAATAACCAGATTTCTAAATGCAAGTTAATTATCTTTTAAGATTATTCCGTCTCCTTTTTCTTCAGAGAGTATTGGTATGATATCGGAAATCTATCGAAGCAAATGCATGCTGAATGAAAGTAAATAGCTTCGTCACTGCCGGACCCTAGCGCATCCTCTGTGTTTGTTATTTTTCCTTTTTCAGATCAGTTAAAAAGTATAGGGCTTGGATGTTTTACCTTAACGATCCAGGATCCCATACGACCCTTGCACATGCAACGGGAGATTTATCTACCGACAAGGCGAGTTATTGAAAGTGGAACTTTGGCCAGTGTGCTAACTTAAATTGAATTCCCCCTTGCTCTTGTGACAACAACGCTCACGATTGACCAACTGTTGAGATAATATAGTACAATTAGGCTCACTTTGTTATTAATGATAACTAAGGACAGAATTAAGACGCCCTTTTCCCGTAGCAAGTCTACTCGGTCTTGCATTAGAGCCGGACGCGGTGGTCTCGCGGTTCTAGGCGCTCAGTCCGGAACCGCGCGACTGCTACGGTCGCAGCTTCGAATCCTGCCTCGGGCATGGATGTGTGTGATATCCTTAGGTTAGTTAGGTTTAAGTAGTTCTAAGTTCTAGGGGACTGATGACCACAGATGTTAAGTCCCATAGCGCTCAAAGCCATTTGAACCATTTCTTGCATTAGAAAATACGGAGTCGTATCATAGGTCAAATAAACAAAACTCCCTTTCCCCTACTCGGAGTGTATTACAAATAAACTTCCCTTCACTAACCTCGCCAAGCAAAACTAACCTTCATCACAGTAAATAGAGTTGCTCTAATGGTTCCAATGGTTCTGAGCACTATGGGACTCAACATCTTAGGTCATAAGTCCCCTAGAACTTAGAACTACTTAAACCTAACTAACCTAAGGACATCACACACACCCATGCCCGAGGCAGGATTCGAACCTGCGACCGTAGCAGTCCCGCGGTTCCGGACTGCAGCGCCAGAACCGCTAGGCCACCGCGGCCGGCAGAGTTGCTCTCTCCAGTTCCCTACGCATTGTAATTTCTGCTCAACTGCGTGGACCTTCCACCAGACAATGCAGACCTTCCCACACCAAGTAGGAACAACAAATGACCAAAAATAATGGCGTACTACTTTCAAACGAGAACATTCATATGTCCTAACACCCTCGAATGAATGCTGTTTGTCGAGAACAAACTGACTCGTCAAAGACTTAAGTTACTTATATGGACGGGACTTGGTAAGAACGTCTTCCACGAGTAATGAGTGTGTTGGGGTGGGACACTACGAATGGAGTGTGTGGACATACAAGGTGAGGATGTCGGTCTCGCGGGAGGCATGCGCGAGATACTCCCTGCAGTCGCCCCCGGTGGCTCAGATGGCTAGAGCGTCTGCCACATAAGCAAGAGATTCATGGTTAGAGTCCCGGTCGGGGCACACATTTTCACCTCTCCCCGTTGATATATATCAACGCCCGTTAGCAGTTGAAGGTATTAATATGATTCTAAAGACTTAGGTTTGTCACAGAATTCGAGCAAAGAGGTTTCCTGAGAGCTCTCATCGACAGATCGAAAGTGATTAGAGCAAATTTTCATAGATTATGGGAAATACAAGAATCCCGATTCACAAAAAGATAAAATATCCTATGAGGAAATGATAGTGCTAAGTAAACAGGCACCTTTCAAATGTTAGTAACGGAATCTGCAACACACAATATTTATTCTTGAGCACTGAATCCCATAGTCTTTGTGTTGAAAGTTGTTTCGTGATCCGTCTTCTAGCCTGAAAAGATGGTTTCCAGGGTATGCCAATAATGCGCTCTACATGGAAGCGAGTTTTGGGGAAAGATGATTACGTTCAAGAAGAAAACCATAATTAGTCATTTTGAGTTGTTAATACACTGAACTAGCACCACTTACACAACTTTGATTAATCATATTAGACATTTTGTCGAACATTGACAGTACTTCTGTATTTGTTTCATTATTTTACTTGCAATATTCGCGTATTTCTTGCACCTATGACATTCTATGCCAAATGTTAATTTTATCAACACTTTGTACTCACTCTACCGTCGTCTGTAGTCTCTCCCTTCATTGCCACGGTCTGACGCACAGAGACTAATCGTCTACCTGCGTCGTGCGCTGTGATTACACAAACAGCACGCAGGTGTTGACAACAACAAAACGTGGTTTCTCCGTGATGGTCAGAGAAATGCAATACTCTTTTGGACAATTTCTTTTCTTTACGGCACTTTTACAGTCAAACAGCAATATCAAAGTTGCAGTGAGTTCAGAGGCGAATTTAGATATTCAATTAGATACAAAGAATTTTAAACACCTGTGCATTAACAAAAATGTGAGGTGAAATCTGTGGTCTCCAAGTTCTTTGTTGGATTCCAAGAGATAAGAAAAGACAGAAACCTCAAAATGACATTAAAAGACACACCGGAACAGCGTGGATGCGGTGAACTAAAGAGCGTAACGCGTGACAAAGTCTAGAGGTCTTTACGCAGCAGTGGATATCAAATGGTTATTGAAGACGAAGTTAACTAAATTCCGAAAAATACTTATCGAAAAACTTCGGAGCACTGTCAGTTTAGCAGGTGCCCCATAAGACATTTCGGTAAAATGCTTTCGTTAAAAGATGCTTCATAAACTTAAATCTTTCCATCACACCATCGCATGCGCAATTGGTGCAGGTATACTGCGCTTTTTTACCACATTGCATTCTTTACGGGTAAAAAAGAGGAAGAAGTGTTTCTTTTCAAATTCTGAAGTTGGTTCGTTTGCCCAAATTAACTTCACAAAAGTCTCATTGACTGTTTTCTATTGATTCACTTTGAGATGGCTTAATAACAATGGAACTTTACGAACAAAGTGAACAGTCCAGCTCCAAGCAGATAACATAATGCGGTTTTGAATGAACCTACATACTTTGGAACTACTTTGCGCAGCATAAATTTCAACGCGCTTTATTAAATAAATCAATTATTCCTGATTTGGTAATTCCATAAAGAGTTTATTTCCCTTAAGTACGTTAAGACCGAAACTTTCAGATGGCCTGGAAAGCTGTATACGAAGTCTGTTCAAAAAATTCCGGAACTTTGTCCACAACATTTTTCTAGTCATATCTTTTACTTATTCTGCATTGTCTCCTTCGAAATACTCACCTCCGTAATTGATACACCGCTCCCAACGCCGTTTCCACTTCCGGCAACAGTCTTGGTACGCCTCTTGCTTAAATGGTTCATATGGCTCTGAGCACTATGGGACACATCCATGCCAGATGCAGGATTCGAACCTGCGACCGTAGCAGCAGCGCGGTTCCGGACTGAAGGGCCTAGAACGCTCGGCCACAGCAGCCGGCTACGCCTCTTGCTAGATCATATGAAGCACTGCCTGCCAATTTTGTTTTATCTCGACTATGGTTGCAAATCTTGGTCCTTTCCGCGGGGTTTTCAACTTCGGAAATAAAAATGTCCGCAGGGGCCAGGTCTGGAGAGTACGAAAGATGAGGCAGCCCAGTGATTTCGTTTTTTGTGCTTAGTCACGCGCCAACAGGAATGAACGTGGGAGTGCGTCATCGTGATGCGAGAAGCATGAATTGTCTCGCCACATTTCAAGCAGTTTCCTTCTCACATTTTCTGGCAGACGTCGCTACACGTCCCGATAGTGCCATCGATTTACAGTTTGTCCCTGTGGTACGAATTCGTAAAGAACTAATCCTCCGAAGTCAAAGAAAACTATCAGTATGGCTCTGATGGTTCAAATGGCTCTGAGCACTATGGGACTCAACTGCTGAGGTCATTAGTCCCCTAGAACTTAGAACTAGTTAAACCTAACTAACCTAACGACATCACAAACATCCATACCCGAGGCAGGATTCGAACCTGCGACCGTAGCAGTCTTGCGGTTCCAGACTGCAGCGCCTTTAACCGCACGGCCACTTCGGCCGGCAGTATGGCTCTGACATTTGACCTGACCTGACGAACTTTTTTGATCTTGAACCTTTCCCGATCCACTGTGACCACTGAACCTTGGTCTCAGGATCATAACCGTAGACTCATGTTTCATAACCAGTTATGATCTCTTAAAGATCATAACTGGGAGGAGAACATCTTTCTCGTCTTGACTCATCAGCCGTGGGACGAATATGGCGCCAACACGATGCACTCCAATATTCTGTGTCGGGATTTCATGAGATGGTCCAGCTGAAATGTGACGTTCTTATGCAAACTTCGTTTGGCACGCAAAATTTGGATTAACATTCCTGACACGTGCGTCGTTTGTAGACGTTGAAAGCGACCTGAACGAGAGTCATCCTTATATTCCGTCCGTCAATTTTTAAACCGTGTGAACCATTCGTAACACCTAGTACGGCTTTAGTACTCATTAAAGCAGGCTTTCTGAACCATTTGGTGTTTTTATAAAGAATTTCTTGAGTTTCATGCAAAACTTAATGTAGACGCGTTGCTCCTCTAACTCTGCAATCTCGAAATTCGCAAACTGTGCGACACAACGTTATACTCAGTACAGCACTGTACAATAACTGACAGACGTACAACAATGAAACTTCCGACAATTACACATTAAACACAGACGTGTGCATGGATGCCAACCTCATTTCTCTCCAACATACAATTGGCCCAAAACTACGAATGTTCCTGAATTTTTTTAACAGACCTCGTAACGTCCTACCTAGAGATATTTTACCACGTCAGAATAGCCTTAGAAATCAATATGCATAAATACTTTAGCTGTCTCAGTTAAACAGCACTTCTGAAATTCGAAGAGAGCTTGCCTAAGTAGCCCTTATCGCACAGCTTATTAACAGTACTTCAGCAGATTACCATCTGAATTTTTTTAGAAAATCATGTAAGTAGAGATACTAATAGTTGTTGGTATCTATGGAATCACCCTTCTTTCTTTCCTTTGCTACCGCCTTTATCCCGCATTGTGTGCGGGGTCGGCAGGGTTAAGTACGGAATTGGAATGGTTAATATTAAGGGGTGGCCGGATGCCCTTCCTGCCGCCACCCCATACTCCCCAGGACGGAAGTAGTGTACCCCAGCTGTCTGCATCTAGTGGAAATCGTGAAATAGTGTGAATGTGTTTCAAATGTCCGCGAGTCGTGTAACTGAGGCGGGACGTGGGGAACAGCCCGATATTCGCCTAGTAAGATGTGGAAAACCGCCTAATAACTACATCCAGGCTGGCCATTGTCGTTAATCCACCAGGCGGATTCGATCCGGGGCCGGCGCGGCTACTCGAGTCCAGGAAGCAACGCGTTAGCGCTCTTTTTTTCTTTTTTTTGTTTTTTTTTTTAATCTCATTTTGTTCGCTTTTGTTCGTTGAATCTGCTAGGGGCGGACGTCGAAAGACATCCATTTAAGTTCGTTGTTGATCGATGAGCTTAGTTTTTTTATTACAGAGGGCTGTTATCCCTCTGACCGAACACGCTGAGCTACCGTGCCGGCTACGCTCTCGGCTACCCTGGCGGGTAAATCACCCTTCTTAGAGAAGTATAAATAAGTTTCATTTCGTCTAAAAAGTCTCATTAATTAAATATGTACGTTTTGGATGTTTATTCAGATGGTATAATGAAGTCAGGTGACTTTCGGCAACGTGCATAGCCTCAATGCAGCATGTAGCTTCACCCTCCATAACGTAAGAACGGCGCTCAATATCTGACCACGAGTAGCCTCATGTCGCCAGAGAGCTGTAGTACGGTGTGATTATAACTAAACGTTCGCCTCTTGTGACAGTGTAGACGAAAAACTATTTACCGGATGGGTACCAAACTTAATAGGAATGACGTGCAGACTGTGCGCTGCAATATTTGCGTCATTAGTAGTGTTAAGTGTCATGACTCGCCGCTAGGCGCTGGTTCTGGTACGGCTATTTAGTGTTGAAACATAAGCATCTGTATGCTTTACACTTTACAGACACCCAACATGGATCCCGACTAGGTAAGCAGGGATTTACTCGTAAACCTGTTTTATCAAAGCAACAGCAACGGTGCTGCCACACTATGTGAGTATCGATGCATTAAAAGAATACGGAGAGCTCCTCTTTCCGCACCAGGATTGAAGGACATGATTCGGAAGCTCGAATTAATTGGCGATTTGGCAATTACACCTGGGAGAGGTCTATAGCCAATTGTGTCACAAATTGTCGAGGAAGTTACTGTTGCCATGGCTGAGAATGCTGGACGCAATGTGTGATCTTCAACCATCCCACAAGCTGTGTCATGATGCTGAACATGGCGTGGCCCACGAGTCCAAAAGTGCTGCGACCAATCATGAAATGATATCTCTTGTGCGGTTCCAGACTGTCGTCGATGCAAATGTTCGCCACATTGAGCAACGTTTATAACCTGGAACGTACACATGGTACGCCATTTTACAAATATTGCCCTTTCATATGGAAAATAAAATGTGTCTCTTTCAATGGTTTATTCGAGCATGTCCTTACAAATGTTTCCACAAAGTTTCATTGTCCTACGATTAACTCGGTTTCCTTGGGGGGGAGCCGGCCGGTGTGGCCGTGCGGTTAAAGGCGCTTCAGTCTGGAACCGCGTGACCGCTACGGTCGCAGGTTCGAATCCTGCCTCGGGCATGGATGTGTGTGATGTCCTTAGGTTAGTTAGGTTTAATTAGTTCTAAGTTCTAGGCGACTGATGACCTCAGAAGTTAAGTCGCATAGTGCTCAGAGCCATTTGAACCTGGGGGGGGGGGGGGGGGGGGGTGGCTCTCAAGTAGCGAAAGCAGAGTTATAGCCGCCCTGTACGTTTTAGACTTTGAATTCAACAACACCAAGATGTCGTCGGTACACTCCATTCTGCACGAAGCTTTCGTGACTGTGCAAGACTGGCCTCGTGTTTCTTGTGTAACACACATCCAGATAGTTGTTTGAAAAGTTACGATAAAATGGTGCTAAATTTAAAAAATAAATACGTGAATGAACATCTTTCAGTGAATGAAATAATTTGTCTTATCATTAGGCGAGTGACACAAGAAAATAATTCGAAATGAGTAAAAAAAATGTGAGGCAGTTGTTGAGCTCTCAAGTAATAAACGTAGTGAGAAAGGCTTTTATATCACTGAAGATAAGTTGTAACCTCTGCTCTCTTACCGTAGGGAATCTTAGGCAATCGAATGTGTGTCTCGCACTCTCACTGAATGCTGTTGTGTAAAACAAAACAAAAAATGAATGTGACACTAAGTTAGGAGTTCATACATCGGTACATCACACAATTAATTATGGTCACGAAACGCGCTGCATTAATGTAGTACCTAAAAAAAGGATGAAACGGAAAATGAAGTGAAAAACCGCAGTTTCAGAGGATATTTCATATTATTTCAGTGATTACAAAATAATCAACTTGACAGTATCAGCATATTTATCAGTGTGACTTTGCACCTCCCTTTGTTTTGGGTGCAAGCACTGTTTTGGTTGGGAAGGATGTAGGTTGGCTGGTTGAGGAGGGGGGGGGGGGCGCCAAACAGCGGATTAGCTTCAAAATTGTTCAAATGGTTCTGAGCACTATGGGACTTAACATTTGTGGTCATCAGTCCCCTAGAACTTAGAACTACTTAAACCTAAATAACCTAAGGACATCACACACATCCATTCCCGAGGCAGGATTCGAATCTGCGACCGTAACAGTCGCGCAGCTCCGGACTGAAGCGCCTAGAGCCGCTCGACCACACCGGAAGGCTCATCGGTTTAGAAAAGGATAGGAAAGAAATCCGGCCGTGCCCTTTCAAAGGAACCATCCCAGCATTTGCCTGAGGCGATTTGGGGAAATCAGGGAAAACCTAAATCAGGCTGGCCGAATGCGGGTTTGAACTGTGATCCACCCGAATGCGAGTCCATTGTGCGAACCATTGCGCACCTCACTCAGTGGAAAGGATGTCATAAAGCCGTTGTATCACCACCTTAGACAAACTGGCACACTCCTGGATACTCACTCTGGGCCGGCCGATGTGGGCGAGCGATTCTAGGCGCTTCAGTCTGGAACCGCGCTGCTGCTACGGTCGCAGGTTCGAATCCTGCCTCTGGCATGGATTTGTGTGATGTCCTTAGGTTAGTTAGGTTTAAGTAGTTCTAAGTCTAGGGAACTGATGACCTCAGATGTTAAGTCACATAGAGCTTAGAGCAATTTGAACCATTTGAACTCATACTGGGACGGATCTGACGTCCGAGCTGGTTGCACAAACTTCAATCCTCGTTGATCCATTATTGCATCAAGAAAAGGTTGCACAAACTTTCTGTAGGGGACAGATCTGGAGATTCCATTCGCCACTGGAGAACCTCATCATCATCAAGACACGAGTCACATTAGTACGAGTAACGTCTTTCTGAAAAATGGCACCACAAAACTGTCGCATGAGACGCACGATGTGTGTGACATACCTTTGTCTGGTGAGAGTTACCTCAGTCACTAACAACCCAGACCAGAAGTCATACCCGACAGTTCCTCACCCCACGACGCCAGGAGTAACACCGATGTGGCACCGCAGAACGGTGGAAAAATAGGTCCTCTCCCCAGGTCACTGCCACACTCGCAGACGATGCTCATCCGCGGTAGTGCAGATCCGCGACTCATCGCTGAACACACTGCCACACCATTCATCAGCTTTCTATGCTTCCCGGCCGTGGCACTAATCCATATGCAGCCGGTTGTGTTGTGGTGTTAACGGCAGCCTATGTATGAGACAGAATTTCCTGGTCTGCCTGCTGCTTGTCTCCGAGCAGTGGTGCGGGATGATACAGAGTGTTACAAGGACACCATCACTTGTTCTCGGATGGCAGGTGGAAACTGGAAGGTGCTACGATGTGCCTGGTGCACAAGACAGCGAATATACCTTGTGATGGTCAGACGCGGTACACCAGAACCTTGGCGACAGGCATTCCACCCTCAAGTTTCCATGCAAACCAACATCAGACCACTGTCACTTCTGAATGCCCCACAGACCTGGATATTGCACGATTCGACCAGCCAGCCATATGGATACTTACAGTGACGCTTCTTTCGAAGTCTTTTCAGGAGCTGATGACGCAGTCTCACGCTTGTGTATCTCCGTATCCTTCATAGTGATTACGCAGCAGCTGGCTATGCTCACGCACCTTACATATACACTACCACACTTGGTAATACTACTAATCACCAAATACATTAATACACTCTGGAGGCCGTTCTATCGGTCATCGACAATTGCAGCTCTAATTATTCACATACTCACAGAGAGTGCGTATGTGTCCGAAGTTGTGTTCACATCCACCGATGTATTCTGGGTGCTTCAACTTTTTTGTCAGGTGGTGTAAATACTTTGAAACTATGTGATTAGTTGCCCATTTCAAAAATTATAACATGTTAAATCTGGAAACAGTGTTCATGCGTTCAGTTCTGTTTCATCATAAAATAGTAATGGACAGTCTGAATTCTTGAACCTGGCATCAGTCAGCAACTGCAGGATTATCGATACAATGCGAATCATACATCCAAACAGTTGCATGTCAAAAGTTTATCCAAATCTTTTACCTAAGTTTCGACAGATATAAACCTGTCTTCCACAGAAGAAGTAATAACAACTAAAAATGGGATATATTACATCCAGTACATGAAAGTCATACGTACAACAAAAAGAAATATGAAAAATTACATACAGTAGAAATAAAAAAATAAAAACTTACGTGTCAGGCGTTGCGTGAAAAGAGAAAGGAAGTCATGAGCCTTAGAAACAATAAAAGGATCCATATAAATAATGCAGCGTAGCCATAAGGCTTCGTCAACAGTAAAAATAATGAATGGAAAATCTAAGGCAGATGTGCATCATACACAGGAATAGAGAACTAACAGCTGACATTTTCATAAATTCTCTCGAAGAAGATTTCTTCAAGAGTGATTCTGAGCTAAAAAGTAACATTAGGTTCTACGCTCGGCACGTTGACGATTTAATTTCTGTTGACGAACGTACTTATAAAGAATCACGTCAACTGTTTCATAATTTTAATCAGTTTGCTGCGCGGGGTAGACTCGCGGTCTAGGGCGCCTTGCCGCGGTTCGCTGTCGGAGGTTCAAGTCCTCCCTCGGGTATGGAAGTGTGTGTTGTCCTTAGCGTAAGTTCGTTTAAGTTAGATTAAGTAGTGTGTAAGGCTAGGAACCGATGACGTCTGCAGCTTGGTCCCATAGGAACTCACCACAAATTTCCAAATTTTTGATCAGTTTAATGAAAAAGGGTTCACTAAAGAACTGCAAACGAAAAATAGACATTTGAATTTCCTTGGTCTTAGTTTTGGTATAATAAACGATAAAATTGGCTTCAGAATCTTTCGTAAGCAAACTGTTTCAGATAAAATTATCCCAATTGGTTCATCTCGCCCTCAAGCACACAAATTGGCCTTTTTCCATTCTAATATTCATCGTGCTTGGTTACTCCGTTATTTCCAGAGAATTTTCGGGAACAGATGAACTGGATTAGAACTATAGCCAGTAATAACGGCTACAAACCGTCATTAGTAGACCGAATACTGGATAATAAAACCGTTAAAAATTTTCCGCTCTAGGAGACTGCAACTGTAAAAATAAGGTAAAGAGGAAGAGAATTTCTTTTCTATAACGTTTCTAGGAAACATTCCATATAAAATAAGCCGCCTCCTTCTTGATAAGGAATATGGCTGTTAAGTTTCGATTTTAACTAACAACAGTTTTGGAAAAATTTTAATCGCGCCTTAAAGCGTAGTGATGAACCATTTTCTCATTCTGGCGTCTGCATAATAAGGTGTAATGACTGTCCCTGTTTCTATATGCGGCAGAAAGATATAACGGTGAAAGTTAGATTTAAAGAACGGTTATTGGATAAATGAGGCGTTAGCGTTTATGGCTCTACTTATGCCAAGGATCTCAAGTAAGGCACATACTCCACTACTAATTTGGAAGACACGGTTACTTTGTGTGGGGAAGAGAAGGGTTTTAGATTGTACTTGCTGGAAAACTTCAAATTTTAAGTACAGTTTCAATTAAAAGGGATTTATTCTTAATGATCAGTTACAGCTTAGAAACAAAAACTTTTTCAATGACGTTGGGCCTATTCTTAAACTGACACGGCAGCTGTATCGGGTTTTCTGCGCTCTTTCGATGTGTTACTTTTCTCAAAAACTCAATCTGTCATTGTCTAACTTTCAACGTAGTTTTGTTCACTATTTGCATAGGTTTATATGGTTTTTTATAAATTTTGTTAGGTTATTGTTTCTGTAACGTTATTTTAATGTAATTTTACTAACATGTCAGCTATCTTCTGTGTTTGGCACAGCTTCTTACGTGAGCGCCACCTGGGCGAAAGTTTCCTGCTGGCTTGTTCCTTGTGTCCTGTTAGTTGTCTGTTTGTGTGTATGATGCACGCCTATGATCGACTTCACATGAAACATTTTTACTGTTGACCAAGCTTTTTTGGCTATGCCGTATCATTTATACGGTTCATTTTATTGTTGATAAAGTCTTACAGCTTCCTTTCTCTTTTCAGGCAATATGTGACACGTAAGTTTATTTTATATTTCCACTGTAAGTAATTTTTGATATTCTGTTTCTTGTACATATGACTTTCATGTACTGGTTGTAATATATCCCATTTTAGGTGTTATTACTTCTGAGGAAGATAGGATTATATCTGTCGACACCTAGGTAAAGGTGTGAATAAACTTTTGACATGCAACTAGATAGCTATATGGTTCCAAATGCATCGGGACTGTCTGAATCTAATGCAGATTCTGTTAGTTGTAGTTATCTGGGTTCAGTGCCAGTTGTATCCTTTTATTCAGTTTCTTGGTTTCTCTAGATGAGTCCAAGTGGGTGCCAGTAAAGCCTTTTAGAAAAGTCTAGACAGTTTCCTCCACAATTCCTGTAGAAGATGACTCATTACTAAACCTATTACGTCCTCGCTGTCTGTGAGTCACTGAATTATAACAAAGAGAAGCGACTAATGGCTTCAGTGAATGAACTGGTTTGATTTTCAGACTAAAGGTATTTACTGAAACACAAATACAACGATGAAATAGTTATTGTTCTATACTATCATGAGTATGTGACCGCAAATTTTTTAAGTCATCAGCCTTTCGACTGGTTTGATGCTTTCCTTCATCTTGTGCCAATCTTTTCGTCTTTGCGAAACTATCACACACATCATGTTCTATAAAAGGTTTTTTATTTTCCAGTCTTTCTCTTTGCAATCACTATTTTTCCTCTCTCCAGCTCTCAGAATGTTGGACGGAGACGAATTATGGGCCAAGTTCAAACTGTTTGTATATCACGCCGTGGACAAGTATTTGCCGAATAAATGCATAAAGAACGGAAAAGGTCTACCGTGTTTTAATAATAAAATTTAAAAAATTGTGAAAAAATAGACTGTTTAGCTCTCGAATCAAAAAAGAACTTGGAAAAGTTTGTAGAAATCCGTGCGTCTACAAAAAGATTGATGCGCGATGCGTACAATAACTAGCATCGTATGGCCTCGTACCTGGAGGCTATAAGAATATGAAATTCCTATCCAAGTGAGACCACCCGCAATACGAGCCAAATATTAATACTTCGTATTCAAGTTATTAATAAATATTCCACTGAAGCGCCAAAGAAACTGGTACAGTCATGCAATTTCAAATACAGAGATATGTAAACAGGCAGAATACGGTGCTGCGGTCGGCAACGCCTATGTAAGACAAGAAGTGTCTGGCGCAGTTGTTAGAACTGTTACTGCTGCTACAATGGCAGGTTATCAAGATTTAAGTGAGTTTGAACGTGGTGTTATAGACGGCGCACGAGCGAATCGACACAGCATCTCCGAGGTAGCGATGAAGTAGGGATTTTCCCTTACGACCATTTAACGAGTGTACCGTGAATATCACGAATCCGGTAACACATAAAATCTCCGACATCGCTGCTGCCGGTCGTTTAGAGATCCTGCAAGAACGGGACCAACGACGACTGAAGAGAATGGTTCAACGTGACACATAAGTACAACCCTTCCGCAAATTGCTACAGATTTCACTGCTGGGCCATCAACAAGTGTCAGCGTGCGAACCATTCAACGAAAATCGTCGATATGGGCTTTTGGAACCTAAGGTCCACTCGTGTACCCTTAATAATTGCACGATACAAAGCTTTACGCCTCGCCTGGGCCCGTCAACACCGACATGGGACTGTTGATGACTGGAAACATATTGGCAGGTCGGACGAGTCTCGTTTCAAACTGTATCGAGCGGATGGACGCGTACAGGTATGGAAACAACCTTATGAATCCATGGACCCTGCAGCCGGCCGCGGTGGCCGTGCGGTTCTAGGCGCTGCAGTCCGGAACCGCGGGACTGCTACGGTCGCAGGTTCGAAACCTGCCTCGGGCATGGATGTGTGTGATGTCCTTAGGTTAGTTAGGTTTAAGTAGTTCTAAGTTCTAGGGGACTGATGACCTAAGATGTTAAGTCCCATA
The DNA here is from genome assembly GCF_023864275.1 of Schistocerca cancellata. Lineage (NCBI taxonomy): Eukaryota > Metazoa > Arthropoda > Insecta > Orthoptera > Acrididae > Schistocerca > Schistocerca cancellata. The sequence continues at coordinate 693,214,249 of NC_064628.1, forward strand.
GTATCAGAGCCATTTGAACCATGGACCCTGCGTGCCAGCAGGGGACCATTCAAGCTGGTGGAGGCTCTGTAATGGTGTGGGGCGTGTGCAGTTGGAGTGATATGGGATACGACTCTGTCAGGTCACACGTACCTAAGCATCCTGTCCGATCGCCTGCACCCATTCATGTCCATTGTGCATTCCGACGTAGTTGGGCAATTCCAGCAGGATAATGCGACACCCCACACGGTCAATAGTGATACAGAGTGGCTACAGGAACACTATTCTGAGTTGAAACACTTCCGCTGATCACCATACTCTCCAGACATGAACATTATTGAGCAACGTGCTGTTCGGAAGAGATCTACACCCCGTCGTAATCCTACGGATTTAAGGACAGCCCTGCAGGATTCATGGTGTCAGTTTCCTCCGGCACTACTTCAGACATTAGTCGAGTCCCTGCCACGTCGTGTTGCGGCACTTCTACGTGCTCGCGGGGGTCCTACTGGATATTAGGCAGGTATACCAGTTTCTTTGGTTCTTCAGTGTAAATCCCCAGTACACACGCAGCGGTGTATTATATTGAAATTTTACGACTTGGCCCTGTTTTTGAATGTGACTGCATTGTAGTTAAGGTTCTTCTCTGCGTGAAACCTAACTGCAATACTTTCACTAAAACATCTTCTAGCTACCAACGAAAACGAAGAAAACTGCTGTAATGCACTTCAGGTATATTCTTCAAACAATGTTACACACAACGCGTCGTTCGTTCCCTATCGGTCCCAACATTTCATCACAGTTCAAATTCGACATTAATGATAATAAGAGCCTTGCCCTGAACAAATCCCCATACTTGTGATCTCTTTGGCTGCTCAGAAATACATTGCATATGTTCTCTTATAGTTCCCATTTATAAGAGAGGTAAAATTAACATACCAACGGTCATCATAGGCGAGCCATTGCAATCGTCGTACGTCAGGGAAAGATCTTGCATAGAACCCGAGGAAATTCTGCTGCTATGTAAAATCATTAATCTGGTCGCAAACTTCCAGTCAGTCAGTCGTCCACGAGTCTGGTACGGCAATAGCAGAGACCAAAACATCGAAATGCGCATCCATGGCTTTGAGAAGCAACTCAAAGAGTTGAAAACAAATAAGTCGCCAGGTCCGGATGGAAACCCATTTCCGTTATGCAGAGAGAATTATTCGGCGTTGACCTCTTACTTAGTTTGCATTTATAGAGAATCTCTCACCCAGCGCAAAGTCGCAAGCGTGCATTTATGGAGAATCTCTCACCCAGCGCAAAGTCCCAAGCGACTGGAAAAAAGCTCATGTGACTCCTGTATAGAAGAAGGGTAAAAGAAAGGACCCTCAAAATTATGACCAATATCCTTAACATGGGTTTGCTGTGGAATTCTTGGCGATATTCTTTCCTTGAGACAGAAATGTTTGTGTCCATGGTGCCCCAGGGAAGAGTGATAAATTCGCTGTTGTTTTGTAAGAGATCTAATGGATAGGGTGAGCGCTTTCGCTAAATGTAGAAAAATCTAAGGTAATGCAAACGTGAAGGAAAAAGAATCCTGTAATGTTCGAAACACGATACTTATGGTGTGCTGCCACATCGATTGAATATCAAGACGTAACGTTGCAAAGCGATATTAAATTCATGTTCAGAAAAAAACAGAACATCATCAATGACTAAAGATAGGGTGTTCATATTCACAGGATATGTGCATTAGTATGTTCTGCAGAAATGATTAGCATTTGAACCACGTTGGCCCGCGGATTAAAGGTCACCATTGATATCGCGACGCAACACCACCTACTGGTAAAATGTGCCAGCGGTTCCAGTTGTAACTACAAACCGAAGGTAATGGATCAGTGTGACTTTAGCAGACGTAAAGGATACCTCGCAGACTTGGACGCGAACCGTACCGTCAAATCAGTAAGTCTCAAAGAGGATGCATTATTGGCGTCAGAGAATGTGATGCATTCATCCGGGAAATTACTGCTCGTGTGGGACGAAGTGTTTCGGAACTTCAACAGGTATGTGCAGAATGGTTTACGGAAGCCCGTAGAAAACGACGATATGGATCAGGTCGCACCTCTCCCCCCCCCCCTCCCCCACAGAAGATCGACAGCTCACCCGAATGGCATTGCAGGACAGATCTGCATCCTCCTCGGCTCTGGCGCTACAATGGAACAAGGTAACACTTAGTACACTATCATGATAGACAAAACAGAACACCTTGAACGACTAGAGATAGGATGCTCATATTCACAGGAAATGTACATTAGTATGTTCTGCACAAATGACTAGGATTTTAGCATGTTTCCTGCCATGGGTCCTGATAACTTGTTGCATGCGTGATGGCACCAACAGTATATAAGGCGTGAATGGCGTCTGTTTTGTAGCCATCCATGCTGCATTCACCAGATTCCAAAGTTCGTTTATGGTGGTTGGCACTGGGTGACAGCACTGCATCCATCCTTTCACCATATCCGACACATTTTCGATCGGCGACTAGTCTGGTGACCTGGCGGGCCAGGGCAAAAGGTTGACATCCTTTGACATTAAGAACGCACGTGTTCATGCAGCAACATGTGGTCGGGCATTGTCTTGCTGAAACATGGCATCTGTGGTGTTCTGCAGGAAGTGTATGGCTACGGTTCGCAAGATGTCGTTCCCGTAGGGCACACTGGTCACAGTGTCCTGGACACACACCATCTGTGATTCGTGATTAAACCCAGTAGCACCCCACACCATAAGACCTTCAGTTGGCGCTTTACATATTGTGCGAATGCAGTCACTGTGGTGCCGTTCCCCCTATCTATAGCGAACCAAAATGTGGCCATCAGCCGGCCGAGCGGTTCTAGGCGCTTCAGTCTGGAACTGCGCGACCGCTACGGTCGCAGGTTCGAATGCTGCCTCGGGTATGGATGTGTGTGATGTCCTTAGGTTAGTTAGGTTTAAGTAGTTCTAAGTTCTAGGGGACTGATGACCTCAGATGTTAAGTCCCATGGTGCTGAGCGCCATTTGAACCATTTTTTGTGGCCACCACTTTAAAACAAACAGAACCTGGATTCGTCTAAAATTACTATCTGGCGCCATTCCTGTCCCCAGTGACGTCTTTACATACACCATTGCCATCTAGCATGTTTCTGCACATTCGTCAAAGGTAGGCGGAGAAGTAGGTAAAGAGCACGTAACTCTGTCAATCAGTTCAAAGCCGAGTAACTGCTTTCATGTGGACCAGAGGTGGACCAACGCGTTATGGAATTGCTCAATTTTTGAAGCTCCTTCTCTTGAATAAACCATTCAAATTTTTCTGAAATTGTTATCATTTGTTTGTCTGAACGTGTAAGTCACATTTACTGTTTTCCGTGCCATTCGGATAATACCTTCGTGGTGCGATTCTGTTCTTGTTTTCAATGATCATTTAATAATGAATGTACGCCACATGGATTCCGATTGAGTTTAATAGGCTCAATCAGCGGAAGTATAACTTGAAAGTTTTTCTCTGTACTATAACTTAATTGAATTGGACGCGCTAGTAACAACAGCGGCTAATTTTACGCCGTACTTATAATGGGTGTGTAACAAAAATAATAATAATGCAAAATAAAAGAACCGGCCAATTACAAGTAGCATAAGCATGATTGTAATGTCAAATATAACAACTGTTAGAGCCTTTCGGTCAAAGGCATCAGTTACTTATGTTGGGTCGGTTGCTACTGTGGAGGGGACCAAACAGCCAGGTCATCGGTTCCATCAGATTAGGAAGGTTGGTTGGTTGGTTGGGGAAGGAGACCAGACAGCGTGGTCAGCGGTCTCATCGGATTAGGGAAGGATGGGGAAGGAAGTCGGCCGTGCCCTTTCAGAGGAACCATCCCGGCATTTGCCTGGAATGATTTAGGGAAATCACAGATTAGGAAGGCTGTGCAAGGAAGTCGGCCGTTCCCTTTCAAAGGAACCATCCGGGCATTTTGCCTGAAGCTACTTCGGGAAATCACGGAAAACCGAAATCAGTATGGCCGGACGCGGGTTTCAAGCGTCGTCCTCCCGAATGCGAGTCCAGTGTGCTAACCACTGCGCCACCTCGCTCGGTTACTTATATTTGAATTAAGTGTATAACAAATTAGTAAGTCGTATTTGTCTGCAGCTGGTTTCTGATATGTGAAACAAATATTTTGTCGGCGTCTGTCTCCACGTCTTTTTGCATGAACTCAGATGCAGAGAACGTCAAGGAAAAAAAAGGGGAACAAGAAGAAAAAAAGAAAATACGATACGAAAGAATCAAGCTGAAAGACACCCGCGGGCGGTAATGTAAAGGCAAAGATTTGATTCTGTCTTTTATCGTCCTTAATTAATCTTTCATTCCCTACATTAGCGTGCCATTTTCATCTGTCTGGTTACAAATGCTCAGTTATCACGAAATGGGGTCGCTAGTAACAGCCTTCCGCGTCATCGGCGTTTTGCATACATCATTTAAACTTACAATTTCATGTTGGAATATATCAGACGTCTATTCGATGGAAATTAATAATTCTGCAAGACCGATTTTTAGGAATCTTCCAGCAGTTTTGGAGTTGCGAGCAGTGTGCTTTAGCCTGTGATACACTTTTCTTTAGGTGCAGGAGTAACTCGCAGTAAATTGTTACCTACTGAAGTGTATTAGAATTAGCAAGAAGGTAGAAAAGCGGCAAATGAGTGGCAAAACAGTTACGAGGAAAACAGTAACTGAAAGCAAATGGCTTATCTTTCCTTAATATGGCCAGCGTCACAGATGGAAATCAACAAGAAAGTTTAGAGCTAGATGGAGAGAAGCCAACGCAGATTTGATACATGTAAGTTACCTGACTTTGACACAATACACTAAGGCGGGAAACGAGTCTAACCCTAGGAGAAGTGTATATTATATTAGAAGGGAGGGTGATTCGCTAGAAAAAAGCAGTTCTAATAACATACTGTGTGGTTTACTTTGTGCACAGTTAGCCAGCGCATGCTATATTTTTGAAAAACCAAAATCTCCTCTGAGTACACCAACACGGATTCCGAAAGTATCTAGCTTGTGAAACTTTGCTTGCTCGGTTCGTCCACGAGATCTAGATGATAGTACGTACCGGTACTGACCTCCATAGCTAAGGGATAAGAGCGTCTGTGTGTCATGCAGACGACGAGGGTTCAGTTCCCGGTGCAGGTATTTTTCCTTTGTGGTAGGACTGGAACAGGGTCCACTTAGCCTTGTGATGCCAACTGAGAAGCTACTTCAGTGAGAAACAGCGGCTGCGAGGTCCAGACAACTGCTGACTCCATGCCCCTCCGTTCCGCATCCGAGAGTCGCTATATGGCAGAGGATGACATTGCGGCCGGTCCGCATCGCTGCGATCCTCCGGGCATGTTCGCAGAGTTTAGTTTTGCTAATGCAATGGTCCTTGGCTATCAGAAGGCTTTCGACATAGTTCCACACAGTCACCTAGTGAAAAAAATACGAACTAAACGGAATTTTGAAATATATTTGCATTCAAAATAAGAACTTCCAAGCAAATAAAACTTCCGCTCAGCGCATATTCCACTGCAGAGGGAAACATCATTCTGGAAAGAATCTCACAGGCTGTGGTTACGCAGTATCTCCGCAGTATCCTTTCTTCGAGGAGTGCTAGCCCCGCAAGATGCGCAGGAGAACTTCTGTGAAGTTCGGAAGGTAGTGGATGAGGTACTGGAGGAATTAAAGCTGTGAGGGCGGGTCGTGAGTCAGGTTTGGATTGCTCAGTCGCATATTCCACTGCAGAGGGAAAAATCATTCAGGAAAGAATCTCACAGGCTGTGGTTACGCAGTATCTCCGCAGTATCCTTTCTTCGAGGAGTGCTAGCCCCGCAAGATACACAGGAGAACTTCTGTGAAGTTCGGAAGGTGGTGGATGAGGTACTGGAGGAATTAAAGCTGTGAGGGCGGGTCGTGAGTCATGTTTGGATAGCTCAGTCGCTAGACAACTTGCCCGCGACGGGAATACGTCCCAGGTTCGAGTCCCAACCCCACACACAGTTTTAATCTGCCAGCAAGTTTAATGAATTGATTACAGCACGGGCTGAGGCATTTAAGCAGCATTCTTCCCGCTGTCCTCACGCGAATGCAACGGGGGGAAACCCTAATATGTGCTACACTGTGGAAGAACGCACTGTCAAGCACTTTACAATGTCTGACAGAATACAGATGTAGATGTTTAAACAGGGGGCTGCAATATTACAGGCAATCACGAAGTAAAACACGATTAGCTTGAGAGCTGTGACAGATCTCTTAGCGTATTTCTGTGCTAAGACTAGCTCCTCGGCCGAATTGGAAATTACAAATTCATTTCGGATAACTAGCAGAATTTTCGTATTCGTAAGTCACAGAAAAGTATATTAATAAAAATGCGAATGCAAATTAAGCTCTAAACCTAAAATTTGTAATACAACAGAATACAACAAGAGTATCATCAGTGCAGATCAATACAAATCAGCTAACCAGTATCACTCACTCGTGTGGAACTAGATGGCAACGATATAACATTTCGTTACTCGAGAAACAGACCATATTTCGTCATAGATGTTGTGGTATACTACATAAGAAAAGTATGCTGACGATATATAAGGTCCAATTGAAAGAAACTTCTTTCATTCCAAGCTATGAGAAATATCTAAAGCTGGAATCGTAACAAGAGCTACAAACTCTGTTTCTAAGTACTTTACCGGAAAGAAAAAAATAGAGGCTTCATGGTAACATAAGCACTATTCATAATCAAAGGAATGAACGAAAGACTAAATGTTGTCCCAAAATACTACTCAGAGAAATCAATAAATATTATATTGCTGTTTATGGCATTCATCATTATGTGGTAGTTTCATGTATGGGGTTCCAAATCTCTTAGCAATGTCGAATGAAACGAGGGCCTAGTACAGTTTGGATGGTGATTTTTGCGTATAGCCAGGGGACTTCAAGCTTAATTGGCACTTACGTGTTCTTCCTCTTTGTGAGTACAGTCTATCACCTCACACATTTATGTATACTTTTATATACGTAATCAGTTCCATGACTTACTCTCTGTTTGAGAGAGATTTCTCTGGCAATCATCAATGAGATGAATAAGAAAATTTTATTTTTGTGAGCTGGGTTGTTCAGGGTTTATTTGCCAATACAGTCTGAATTCTATTATTCGGTCTCAATTAGACACTTTCTGAGTAAAAATTACTTGAATGAGACCAGTGATGAGAATTTTGGGGAGTATATTAATCATTTTTGTTCACATTTATTTTTATCTCGAGAAGCTGGCTTTTTTGTTTACAATATTTGTTGTATTTAGACTACATCACTCATACAACTATCATTATTTATCAGAGAGCCAGTTTCGTATAGTCATTAAACTGAATTTTTCGGTTGTTACAACTGGCTATAATATTAAACAAAATACATTGTAGTAGAAGAATTGGACTTCTTGTCCGCTCAGGCTCGTTAATTGTAAGTAGGTGCGTAATATACTCAGATATTTCGATACGAATCAGGTGAAAAAATTCGTTTGTAACTGCTCAGATTTGTTTAAACTCAATGTTACGGAAACTGTATACATGACAAAGGAAACAGACAATACCTGCTGTCTTGTTAAGTTACATACCTAAATGGTAAGCTAAAAATCTGCTATCATCTCATACTCTTGGGCTTTCGATTAATGAATAATAAAAATAACTATAATGTGGTGAAGAAAGGAGTTCAGAAATAGGGATAGAAAGGCGTTTAGATTACCTTTATCTGTAAACTGGGCTCTTTCTACAACTACAACAGTTAGTATGTTCCACGCACTGCAACAGACTCTAGAGAACAGGTATGCGGTAACGTCAGTAAATAAATAGAATAAATACACTGTAATAAAAATGTCATTCTGGGAAAGATTATAGTTATTTCGTACAAAATGTCGAGAGTTGTGTATCACAGTACATTTTCACGAAGAAAAAACTGCTATAAGTTGTAAAGGAGTTTAGCCTTATCGGCACGTCAATAACCAATCAAGGTTCGACAAAATATTTACAGCCCGCTGTCAGTTTTAAAATACTTTATGAAAGCGACGTTAAAAATTCTGAAAGCTGATTTGTAGAATGACATATCCACGAACGTGTTATGATAAGTTATTATTGGTTTCTCCGTCTTAATCTTACTGCAATTAATTATAGAGTATTTTACACCAGACGCGTTTCGCTTTTATTTACGATGCGTCTTATATGGTCATTGTGCAAATTAGATACATATGTTTGTAAATTTTTTGTTCTTTTAGATTAAAAACAACATTTTTGTTTATTAAGTTGGTGTGAAATTTACTTACGGTGTTCGTGCCTCTTGTTTACAGTTCTCCAAACAACTGCCTCTTCCCTCTTTGTTGCCGGCCGGTGTGGCCGAGCGGTTCTAGGCACTACAGTCTGGAACCGCGCGACCGCTACGGTCACTGGTTCGAATCCTGCCTCGGGCATGGATGTGTGTGATGATGTCCTTAGGTTAGTTAGGTTTAAGTAGTTCAAAGTTCTAGGGGACTGATGGATGACCTCAAATGTTAAGTCCCATACAGCTCAGAGCCATTTGAACCATTTGAACCCTCTTTGTTAGCTGACGTTGATGTTAAAACAAACTTAGTTACACATATTCATTTGGCTGTTTTAGCCTTTCTACACTTTTTCTTACGCTGCATGTGCGTTATTTATACTTCATGAATTATGTGTTATTGTTTCTTGAAATGTGTGAAAACATCACATGCGATTCAGAGCGACTCCGTGAATTATATCAATATATAAGATGGCTGACCAACAAAGACAGTCTTATTTTTTCCTGTACCTTCTGTTCAAAAATGGTTCAAATGGCTCTGAGCACTATGGGACTTAACATCTATGGTCATCAGTCCCCTAGAACTTAGAACTACTTAAACCTAACTAACCTAAGGACAGCACACAACACCCAGTCATCACGGGGCAGAGAAAATCCCTGACCCCGCCGGGAATCGAACCCGGGAACGCGGGCGTGTGTGTACGTTCTGTGATAGTTTCCTATTTGTATCATGGATATTTGAAAAGAGCGGGTTTTTATGTATAACGTCCATAGGCGGCAGCACTCTCGTATCGGTAGGTTGATAGTATTGCTCTGTTTTGAATACACTCTTTGCATTTCGCTTACCAAATAATGTAGGCGACGCGAGAGGACCAATACGGCGCAATAGAATTCTGTGTTCGTTTAAACCGTGCAGCCACTGAAGCTTATGAAAAGCTGCAGCAAGGATACGTTGAAGATGCACTATCTCGTGCAACAGTGCTTAGGTTGTTCAAGAACCTCAAAGAAGGCTGACTTGTCTGTGTTAAGCAAGGTGTCGCTAGTGTTTCGGCTTCTGCCGTGACTGAAGTCAACATGGACAGAGCCGTTTTGATTCCACGTGAGGATAGGAGGATAGCATTTGCAATCTCACCGAAGCGTTTAGAACTTCATATGACAGCGGGATTCCCGGTCAAAGAGCTTTGCGAATGGAGGCAAGCGGTGAGGTACTACGTTGCTTTCCTGATGGAGGGTATGCTGTTATGGAATCGTTTATCACCAGTAATGACTCATGGCTGATCCTGAAGATAAACGAGCCAGCACAGTGTGGAACTTGCCAAGTTCTCCAACACCAAAAAAGGCGAAAGTTGTTCTACCTGTAGGGAAAGTGATAGTGATCACCTTTTTTAACTGCCTTGGAATGATTTACCACCAAGTAGTTACCCTCACACTACTGTTACAGCAGCATGCTACACGTCAGTATCGGCTAAACTGAGGAGGCACTTTGCAAGGAAAGAACCGGAACTTTCTCCGTCTGGGTGTCGATGTCATCATGAGAACGCGCGGTCTTAGGTCACCAATCAAGTAATGCTGTTTCTGGCCCAATTCAACATTACCTGTGTTCCGTATCCGCCTTATAGCCTCGATCTTGCAGCCTGAAATTTTGTTTTATTCCCACCACGAAAGGCAAAGTTTCGGGGCATTCGATTTGAGAACGCTGAAACAATGCTCAAGAAAAATCAAGGACCTGACGAAGAATGGCCTGCGTTATGCTTTCGAGGACTGGCAGAGACGCTATAAAAAGTGAATTCAAGCAGAAGTGCTTTGAATAAGGTCATCTGAGCAATGAAACGGAGTAATAAACATCTGTGAAAGAAAATTAGTCTTTGTTTTCCCGCCCTCGTACATTTTACTGATGTAGCGCTGAGTGCAGTGCTGTAAACCTATGGAGCCTCTTATTTTTGGTAGATGGAGAAAGTCATAGACATGGCATATCTTTGTACCATGATAACAGCACCAAATAACGGGATGAATATAATCGCGATAGGTATCTAACTATTATTCACTCACAACCAATACTCAGAAAATGCTTACAAGATTGTTCTTTTTTCCCCATTTTGCATGAGTCCATGTGAGCCATAGCTGCTCTCACCTGGAACGAGTCCCACCATAATGCGTAATATTATAATAAAATGAACTATAATATTACAAAAAAGCGGCGATATGTACCGCAATAGGTAACAATTTACAGCCAGAGTTTGTAATTACTGCGAGGAACTCCTGTACCTAACCAAAAGAGTGTACCACAGGGACGAGCACACTGCTCACAGTTTCGGTACTGCTGGGAGACAACCGAAAATACATCTTGCAGAACTTTTATTTTTCGTCGAATAGATGTCTGATGAATTCCGCATTAAAACATAAAGGCTCAAATGATGTCTGCAAAATATCGACTCTCATTAGCGGCCCAGTTCATGATGATTGAACACTCGTAACCAGACAGATGAAATTGGTGCGTAAATGGGGAATCACAGACGAATTGAGAGTGACAAAAAACAGAATCAGATCTTCCCCTTTACAACGACGTCTGCACCATTTTTTTTGACATTCTCTGTATCTAAATCTTGCAGGAAGAAGTAGAGGGGGATGCTAACAAAATATTAGTTTCATATATCACAGACCATAAATGTGTAAATACACCTTGCTGATTCATTACACGTCAATTCAACTAAAACCGAGCGAGGTGGCGCAGTGGCTAGCACACTGGACTCGCATTCGGGAGGACGATGGTTCAATCCCGCGTCCGGCCATCCTGATTTAGGTTTTCCGTGATTTCCCTAAATCGCTCCAGGCACATGATCGGATGGTTCCTTTGAGAGGGCACGGCCGACTTCCTCCCCGTCATTCAGTAATCCGATGAGACCGATGACCTCGCTGTTTGGTCTCCTCCCCCAAACAACTCCAAACCCAACCAATTCAACTAAACTTAATTGATACCTTTCTTCGAAAAACTCTTACAGTCCTGATTACGCTACACGTAATAGGATGATTCTATTATTTTGGCTAATTACGGAATGTGTATGCCCACGACTGAAATCACTATCTATTTTTATTATGCAACCGTAAAATTTCGGCACACAGTGTGCCTCTGTCGTTACTAACAAGTCTAAATCAAGAAACCTACAGTGCAGAGAAACACTAGCAATGATAATACCACTGCTGATTCTACCTATTAAAATCAGTCGGAATCATTGTGGCAAAGATTAATTATTACATTGTCCAGGAGCACAAACTCTATTTGGACACCGTAAAACCTGAATTAATTTTCCTCGCATTGTGAAAGTACTTCATAAATATTGGAAAAATAATATAGCAAAATTCCCGGCGGAGTCAGGGATTTTCTCTGTCTCGTGATGACTGGGTGTTGTGTGATGTCCTTAGGTTAGTTAGGTTTAAGTAGTTCTAAGTTCTAGGGGACTGATGACCATAGATGTAAAGTCCCAAAGTGCTCAGAGCCATTTGAACCATTTTGAATATAGCAAAAAATAAAATACCACAGAAATAATTCGAAACCAGTAAACACAATGTTAGCGGCGCTGAGTCAAAGAACGTCAAATCTGCTGAAAGCCATTATTCTAAAAGCAGCACACGCAGCAGAAACGCACCCATTCGTGCATGCATACCAGCACACATACTATACTCATACAAGTACACAATAAATAATATAATGTTAAACATCGTTGCACTTAATTAACAGTAACATATTAATGGCGATGTCAATTATTGAACTGCAATAAACAAAATCATGTGCAATGCAATATGTAAACATGTTGTAAATCAATTACGTGTTTTCTAGGACACTGTTGATATGATTACTGAGTACAAAGTTCATGAAAATTTAGCAACATCAATTTCTTCAAAACAACTCAGCCCAGAAATACAAGTTAGGTAGACTGTGCCCAACAAAAAATTATAGGAGGGCGTGCTGAAAAGTAATTCCTCCAAATTTTTTATGTGAAAACTCTTAAAGCTTATCAAATAAAACAAACGTTATTACTATTCTACATATTTATTCTTCATGTTTACATATCTGCAGACATCTACTGCTGGATGCTTCCTAATGTTTGCGTGTAACATGGCGATGTGTAACATCACTATGTCGGTGTTCGGGAAACAGCATGCTGTAATCCAGTTTCGAATTCTAAGAGTTCGCCCACACATGGATCACGCTCTCCTTCAGCATGGCAACACAAGACAAGAAACGAGCCCTGCGTCATTTGCAACAATGCGACGCCTCGACTTCACTGTCACGAATCATCCTCCACACAGTCCCTACTTGGCCCAATTAGATTTTCAGCTTTTTCCAAAATTTAAATAAAACCTTCGAGGACTACACTTTGATAGTGATAAAGCGATTGTGACTCCGTCAACGAAGTCAAAGATTCTTCTGTGACAGTATAAACAAACCGATCTGTCGTTAGCAGATATGTGTTCGGCGCCAGGATGAATGTATTGAGAAATAAATGTGTAGACATGAAAAATAAAGACGCAAAATGTTAATAACGTTTTATTTACAAAGCTTTAAGAGTTTTCACAAAAAATTGGAAAGCATTACTTTTCAGCATGCCGACGTATATCAGGAATTCATCTGGTTTTATACTGTACTGTTCGAAAATGATGTGAATTTTCGTTATTGGTTACGACTTGTAGGTACTGTGCCCTATTAGTGCAGTAACAACGCCAAGGTGGTATCATCGATGCAGTGAAGATGCAATTGTCGGTTTTTTTCGCCCTCGTAAAACTGAACAAGCCCACGCTCAATTAGCAGTCGTTGACGTGGGTAACATTGGCTAGGCCATAAGTTACAGACCATTGAGCGGAGGGAAGAGGACCGTGCTCTGTGCAGAGCTCGTCCTTGCTGGACTACAGTCTATGGTTACAGCTAATAATTCACTTCCTACTAGTCATCTCAAATAGTCATATGCACAAAGCTTTTTACAAGAAGTGAAAATTTTGTATTTACAGATTTGTTCATAAGAATTAAACTCCTTTATCTTTGCATAAAAATGCACAATTATTTCATTTTATACTCAAAATTACGCACAACCTTCAAGCACATACATTTTTAGCATAAAGGCAATAATAACACCAAACAGCGCTACATGATAGATAAGTTAGAACTACTCATAGCTCATAATTTTTGTAATCAAAGATGAAAAAAAGAATTTACTTCTATAGATATTGTGTGTGTATACTGTCGTACATATTATATTTAACATATTGTGTTACATTTAGTATTCCCTTTCAATAAGAGTGTATACAGGGTGGTCCATTGATAGTGACCGGGCCAGATATCTCACGAAATAAGTGTCAAACGAAAAAACTACAAAGAACGAAACTCGTCTAGCTTGAAGGGGGAAACCAGATGGCGCTATGGTTGGCCCGCTAGATGGCGCTGCAATAGGTCAAACGGATATCAACTGCGTTTTTAAAAAATAGGATCTCTACATATTCGTGTAGTACGTAAAGAAATATGAATGTTTTAGTTGGACCACTTTTTCCGCTTTGTGATAGATAGATTGTAATAGTCATAAACGTATAAGTACGTGGTATCACGTAACATTCCGCCAGTGCGGACGGTAATTGCTTCGTGATACATTACCCGTGTCAAAATGGACCGTTTACCAATTGCGGAAAAGATCGATATCGTGTTGATGTATGGCTATTGTGATCAAAATGCCCAAGGGGCGTGTGCTATGTATGCTGCTCGGTATCATGAACGACGTCATCCAAGTGTCCGGACCGTTCGCCGGATAGTTACGTTATTTAAATAAACAGGAAATGTTCAGCCACATGTGAAACGTCAACCACGACCTGCAACAAATGATGATGCCCAAGTAGGTGTTTTAGCTGCTGTCGCGGCTAATCCGCACATCACCAGCAGACAAATTGCGAGAGAATCGGGAATCTCAAAAACGTCGGTGTTGAGAATGCTACATCAAACGCGATTGCACCCGTACCATATTTCTATGCACCAGGAATTGCATGGCGACGACTTTCAACGTCGTGTACAGTTCTGCCACTGGCACAAGAGAGATTACGGGACGATGACAGACTTTTTGCACGCGTTCTATTTAGCGACGAAGCGTCATTCACCAACAGCGGTAACGTAAACCGGCATAATATGCACTGTTGGGTAACGGAAAATCCACGATGGCTGCGGCAAGTGGAACATCAGCGACCTTGGCGGGTTAATGTACGGTGCGGCATTATGGGAGGAAGGATAATTGCGCCCATTTTATAGATGGCAATCCAAATGGTGCAATGTATGCTGATTTCCTACGTAATGTTCTACCGATGTTACTACAAGATGTTTCACTGCATGACAGAATGGCGATGTACTTCCAACATGATGGATGTCTGGCACATAGCTCGCGTGCGGATGAAGCGGTATTGAATAGCATATTTCATGACAGGTGTATTGGTCGTCGAAACACCATACCATGGCCCGCACGTTCACCGGATCTGACGTCCCCGGATTTCTTTCTGTGGGGAAAGTTGAAGGATGTTTGCCATCGTGATCCACCGACAACGACTGACAACATGCGTCACCGCATTGTCAATACATGTGCGATCATTACGGAAGGCGAACTACTCGCTGTTGAGAGGAATGTCGTTACACGTATTGCCAAATGCATTGAGGTTGACGGACATCATTTCGAGCGTTTATTGGCTCTGAGGACTATTCGACTTAACTTCTGAGGTCATCAGTCGCCTAGAACTTAGAACAAATTAAACCTAACTAACCTAAGGACATCACACACATTCATGCCCGAGGCAGGCTTCGAACCTGCGACCGTAGCGGTCGCTCGGTTCCAGACTGTAGCGCTTAGAACCGCAAGGCCACACCGGCCGGCGAACGTTTATTGCATTAATGTGGTATTTACAGGTAATCATGCTGTAACAGCATGCGTTCTCAGGAATGATAAGTTCACAAAGGTATATGTATCACATTGGAACAACAGAAATAAAATGTTCAAACGTACTTAAGTTCTGTATTTTAATTTAAAAAACCTACCTGTTACCAACTGTTCGTCTAAAATTGTGGGCCATATGTTTGTGACTAACACAGCGCCATATATCACAAAGCGAAAGAAGTGGTCCAACTAAAACATTCATATTTCTTTACGTACTACACGAATATGTAATAAAAATGGAGGTTTCTATTTTTAAAAAACGCAGTTGATATCCGTTTGACCTATGGTAGCGCTATGACGGGCCAACCATAGAACCATCTGGTTTCCCCCTTCAAGCTAGACAAGTTTCGTTCTTTGTAGTTTTTTCGTTTGACGCTTATTTCGTGAGATATTTGGCACGGTCACGAACAATGGACCACCCTGTAATACTCTGCATTTATCGTATTACGGTATATTCACGAGTTTGTTAGCTCAAAAATGTTTTAGGAAATTAATAACTTTTATTCCAGGTTTCTATGTTACTGTAACAGAAATTTCGCTTTGCGTGCTAACTGCATCAGTTCTCAAAGACAATTATTAATACTTTTAGCTTAACAGATACAGAAATTAAAAGAGAATCGCCAAGCTTATTTTGAAGTTATTTGTTTACTGTTCTGTGAAACATTGCCCACCGACAATGCAGCCCCACTGTGAATGCTGTTCCCATGGGATGAGTTGGCTGAAGTTCGTAAACAGCTAGAAATCGACCTGGCTACTGTGAAACCATTGGAAGCTGCTGCAAATGGATGCGGGGGAGGGCACCTGAGAGTCTTCTACTAGCGATACCAAACGTACTTCAAATACTATCCTCTATAGGATGTACAGTACGTGTCATCCACTTGACTGTGAGTGGTGTGTCATTGGGAGAGCTAGGCAGCGTTTATAGGGGAGATATGGACTGGGAAGAACTGAGGGTGTTATACCTATCCCCCTAAATAACAAGTTCGACTTTTTGTCTTCCATTGAAACCAAAACTAAGTCAATTACATTAACTTCACCTGTTGGAAAACTTCATGTGTCCAGTGTCAAGAGGAAGCGAATGTAAAAGCGTGTGGGTCTATCACTCGTTGGTAGATCAAACGTACGGCGAATAATGGTATCCCATTGGAAAATGGAAACAAGGGGTGAGGAGCAACCAGGTACACATAATGCGTATGCTTTGGGATCTCATTGAACATGTTAAAAAGGCTGTTCAGGCAGCGATTGACGTAACAGAATGCAAGCAAGTGTAGTTTGTGGCGGATGTTGAAACAAACAATGCCTGTCGTCTGGTCTCTGGAATCATTCTTGGATCACACCAGCGACTTGTAGAGGACGTTGAGAAAACGAGCCTTGCTCACAGAGTTTCAACGAAATTCGCTATTTGCAGCATTGCCCCCTGGACCGATCCTGGTCTCCTGGTTCTGTGTCGATTGGATGGACTGAGCCAGAGACTTCGTTGTTTCTGTGACAAAATCGATTGCGACTTCCTGGACTTGCACCATAGTGTTGAGAACTATAGTGTCCCCCTAAATGATCAGGTGCGCCCTACACATCAGAGGCTGCTACGTAGGTAGTTGGTTGTGTACGAAGTGCACACAAAGATTTTTTTACATTAGGCACGTTGCACCACAGAATTACATCATGGGCAAATGCAAAATTTTCTTAGTTTTTCTCCAGCCAGCGCTAAGCCAAGTCAGAACCAGGCCAGCGCTCCATGTAGCAATCAGAATGGCAAAGAGGCGGAGAGCCGATACTGCAAATAACATGGGACACCCCAAAACGTATTTCTTGACCTCGTTCGAGCGAGAAGTCTGAATTGTTAATTCAGCAACATGACCTCACTGAGAAGGAATCATAACGTCTTTCTGACAACATCTTTTTGACAAGGCTTCGAAGGAATTACGAATTTACGGCATCCAGATTCTGACGGCTCTAGCATTCCAATATCAATGTCGATATATGAAGAACATATGGGGTTGAAGATGGCATATTGAATTGGTGAAACTGGTTATCAAAATAAAATTAAATTACTTTTCAAATCGCACCCGGCTGTCTGACGATTTTCCTTGTTAAATATCTGACCAGCCGCTGTCCCGCTGTCAACAGAGAAAAAGACACTATCGGAACGTCCCAATCTGAGCCACTCCATTGGTTCTATTGAGCTGCCTTCAGTATTTCTATAGTCATTTGCACCTCTATTGGTCAGTACTTCTGTGCTTTCGATGATCAGCAGAGTGTTTCATGAGAAAGCCACAGAGGCACTTTAATAGCAAGAACTGGCATTTCTCAATTTATGCCTTAAATTTCATACATATATAAGTATACTAAGTGTATACACAGTACTGTGTTTCTTTTTACCATGTGTTTGCCGGCCGCTGTGAGCGAGCGGTTCTAGGCGCTTCAGCCCGGAACCGCGCTGCTGCTACGGTCGCAGGTTCGAATCCTGCTTCGGGCATGGATGTGTGTGAAGTCCTTAGGTTAGTTAGGTTTCAGTAGTTCTAAGTCTATGGGACTGATGACCTCAGATGTTAAGTCCCATAGTGCTTTGAGCCATTTGAACCATTTTACCATCTGTTTATTTCGTTTCCTTGTTATATTTGAATGGCTCCTTTTCTCATTTCGTGTCTCGTCTGCTAGAGAGAGTGTGCGAATGTCTGTGTGATTCGTCCATGTACAAGGGCTGCCCAGAAAGTAATGCACCGCATGTTTTCCTTCGACAATTCTTTATTGAACATAATGAGAATTACACACACGAAAGAATGGTGTTTTATCTACATACCCTATTTTTCCACGTAATCTGCATCCCGTTCTCTGGCCTGCCTCCAGCGCGAAAGAAGGGCGTGTACGCCCTGTCGGTACCAATCTTTGTCCGCGTGTCGGAGCCGTGCTTCACTATTTCAATCAGCTCTCCGTCGTCCTCAAAAAGCCTTCCACGAATGACGTCCTTTAATGGCCCAAACAAATGGAAGTCCGAGGTGGCTAGGTCAGGGCTGAAGGGTGGATATGGTAGCAAAATGGTTCAAATGGCTCTGAGCACTATGGGACTTAATATCTTAGGTCATAAGTCCCCTAGAACGTAGAACTACTTAAACCTAACTAACCTAAGCACATCACACACATCCATGCCCGAGGCAGGATTCGACCCTGCGACCGTAGCAGTCACGCGGTTCCGGACTGAAGCGCCTAGAACAGCACGGCCACCGCGGCCGGCTTGATATGGTAGCAATGTCACCACAGTCTTGCGATGTGTTCTGTAGTCCTCAGGCTTGTGTGGGGCCGAGTGTTGTAGTGTTGCAGCAAAACATCTCCTGGGATGCTGTGGCGCCAAAGTCGCTGGATGCGCTTCTTGAGTTTTGTGAATGTGTTGACATATGCTTCTGAATTAATAGTGCCGTCTCTTGGCTTTACATCAATGAGAATCACACCTTCACAGTCCCAGAACACGGTAGTCATGGCCTTACCGGCGGAAGCAGTTGCTTTGAATTTTTTCTTCTGTGGGGAGTGGGAATGGCACCATTCCATCGACTGTCGTTTTGTTTCGAGTACAAAATTGTGAAACCAGGTTTCATCATCTGTCACAATCTGGTACAAGAAGACCTCCCCCTCATCTACAAAATGTTACAACAAATCAAGACAAATGTTTTTTCTGTGCGATTTGTGATCCACCGTTTGATGCCGCGGGACCCACCTTGCACAGACTTTTGAATATCCAAGAGTGTGGATAACTGCATCCACAGTTCCTTTGCTGATTAACAGATGCAGCGCTAACTGCCGAGTTTTAATGCGGCTGTCCACGCGAATGACAACATCAGCACGCTGCAACATGCCAAGTATGACATACGTGGATGGTCTTCCTGACCGTTGCAAATCGCCTTCTGTTGACCTCACCCTCCGTGCCCAGCGACTAACTGTACTTCCGTCGACAGCAGATGCTCCATGGACTTTCCACAGGCGTTTGTGAATATTCCCCACAGTTTCTTTCTCTGCGGTGAGAAATTCAATGACCGCACGTTGCTTGTAACGTACCTCACCTAACGACGCCATTTTGAAACTGTCCTGCAGCTACGCTATCTGTCGGAAATGATGGAAACTTTGCGCGTTCACTCAGGAGACTTCAAATAATACATGCGTAACGTTTCGCATTCGTAGTATTGTTTTCGGCTGAAAAAAAAAATGCGGTGCATTACTTTCTGAGCAACCCTCGTACGTTAGTTCTTGACAGGGATTCTTTGATTGGTAGTAGCAGTTTAGCCAACCTTTTGTGTAGAGGTTAAGAAGGTTCTGTTCGTTCAAAGAAACATTAGTGGACACTGGTCAAGAGCTACTCTAAACGTTGGCACAGGTAGCCGGAATCTATTTTCTCTGCCCATTTCCGCTACTGCCTTTGGACCTCCGTCTGGTAGCGTGGAACATCATTATTCGCTGGTCGTCGGAAGTTTAGGTTGTGGTCAAGTCAGGTAGGTGGCGTGTGTAAGGATTTGGTTGAGGTTGAGATGCTAATAAGTTTTTCAGAAGTATAGACATGGTGAATCGTATCGGAGTGTCTGTTTCGGTTAGGGAGTGCGACTATGGAAAATTGTAAATTTGTGGTAAGTTCCTATGGGACCAAACTGCTAAGGTCATCGGTCCCTAGGCTTACACACTACTTAATTTAACTTATACTAACTTACGCTAACGACACCACACACACCCATGGCCGAGGCAGGACCCGAACCTCCGACGGGGATAGCCGCGCGAGCCGTGGCAAGGCGCCCGAGACCGCACGGCTACCCCGCGCGGCTGCGACTTTGTTTATTAATATTTCAGTTATTTAACGTGATTCTCTGTCCCACTGCTACTTAGCGATGGGAGAGTGCTTTGTCCAGTCTATGTCTTGTTTCAATTAATGTGAGTCTTTTTGTGTGTGAATGCGTTCTGTGTGTGTGCGCATATGTGTGTGTGTGTGTGTGTGTGTGATGTGAGAAGTCTTTTCCCATGTTTCAATTTTAAATTCATTTCGTGAATTTTGTGTTTATTTGTGTTGGTTAGTAAAACTAGACCACGTGCATTTCCAACACGTGAAGAGCCTTCAGCACAGCGTTATTATTCCTACAAGCGTGCTGTTCAGATTGAATTTCGAATTATATGAGCAGTTGCTTTCATTTTATGTATTTCAGGATTTTTTCGTGCCTCAGGTATGGAGAATTTCTACAAGAACTACCGACCACGTCACTGATCAGTGAAGTTCACGTTTCTCTGGCCTATAGTGTTTCAGATGTATGAAATTTATCCCTATGTCGGTTCCTTTTATATGTCTGCATTGTGAGATGAATGTGCGTGTGCATGTAGATGAAATGAATCCTTCCTTACATCAAATTCATGTATTAACCCGCGATCATTCGCGCTTCAAGAAAAAATTTACATTCATCACTTTACGGAAATATTTCAATATATTTTAAAGATGTTAAATTGTTTATCTGTCAATGCTTTCTTCGATATTTCCACCTGCAGTGCAGTTGCCTTTCTTCGGTCAAATTGCAACTAAAGCCTGCTAGTAGCGGCTATGTTTAAAGCAGAGCGGATTGTTAGATTTTTTCACACATGGGAGCTCTTGTGTAACAAAGTCCTATGGATTCGTGCAGCGCCGCCTACCTTCTCTTCCGGTCACTTTCTTTGTGCTAGTAAAGTGCGAATGGATTTTTTTTCCCCGAGAGATATTCTGCATATGTTACAACTTTTATAGGCACAGTAAGTATCCTTATTGGATCTTATATATTGAATGAAGCAGTTGCGTAAATAGAGTACATGACGCGCTATGTCAAATGTTTTTAAAATATATAAAATTTTACAGGAACGGAATCATGTCAGACGAACAGCTACTGATGTGGCTAGAAGAACCGCTAGACGAGAAGGACCACATAGAGGGTTTGTCTTCAGACGCACAGTCTGAGGATGAAGAGTTCGATCCAGCAACGGAGCAGTCTGACAGCGGTTCTGAAACTGTGTCTGTGGTAACACCAAATCCTGCTCGTCGTGATATATGTCGTGGTATAGATGCAAAACCTAAATGGTTCAAGCGTAAAGTCCCTCCAGCAAAAACGGCTCGTCAGAATATTGTGACACAGCTTCCAGGTATCAAGGGCGAAGCAAAAAATTCTAAGAGGGTTTTGGATTGCTGGAAACTATTTTTTCCAGACAGCGTAACTGTACGCATTGTAAAATACACAAACCAGAAACTAGACAGAATGTCAGCAATTTATTCACGGAGTGTTCGAGGCTGCCCACAGATTCTGAAGAATTATCTACTTTCCTTGTTGTTTTATACTTCACGGGAGTAAAAGTCACAGCATCCGAATACCAATAATCTGTGGGTCACAGATGGGACAGCATCAAATTTTTTGTTGCGTCGCTGAGCAAACGGAGGTTCGATCCTCTTCTCCAACCTGTATGATTTCATGACAAGTCTACGATGGCACATAGGAAGGAAATGCGTAATCTGGCACGAATTAGCGAAATATTCGATGACTTTGTGCAGGTCTGTGTGAAGAGTAACAGTGTAGGAGTACTGACCGCACACGAGGTGCGGGAAACATTCCGTAGACGTTACAAATTCATACAATCTAGCAAAATACGGTATGAAGGTATTTGCTCTCTGCGATGCCATAACTTTTCATACATTAAATATGGAAGTATATGCAAGCAAACAACCTGCTGGTCCATAAAAAGTACCTAATGATGTAAATAATGTGGTTTTACGACTAATTCGACGCACTGACAATACAGGAAGAAACGTGGCGGTCGGCAACTATTTTACATCTGCGTCTGCTGCTAACGAATTGTACACTAATCATCGACTCACAACAGTAGGTACTCTGCAGAGGAATAAGAGAGAAATTCCACCAGAGCTGCTGTCAGTCAAGGGCAGGCCAGTAAAGAGCAGCATTTTCGCCTTTAGAGGGAAACCGGATAAGAACTGTCTCCTTTGCTCATATGTTCCAAACAAGAAACAGCAAGAGAATGTATTACTGGTATCTACCTTGCACAGTGAAGGTAGTATAGACGCTGATAGTGGTGAAGCGAATAAACCTGGAGTGATTACATTGTACAGTCTTACAAAAGGAGGAGTAGAGGTTTCCGATCGTCTGAAATCTGAATATTCTGTTTTAAGAATAAGAAAACCGCTGACCACTTAAGCTGTTTTTCAGCTTGCTGAACATCGGAGCAATAAATGCTCAAATAATAAACAAGACGAATACAAATGACTTAATGCCAAAGAGAAGATTTCTATCAAAACTGAGTATGACGCTTGCAAAAGCACATGTGATCAAACTTACGTCAATTCCCTGCATGTCCGCCGCTCGTGGTCTCGCGGTAGCGTTCTCGCTTCCCGAGCACGGGGTCCCGGATTCGATTCCCGGCGGGGTCGGGGATTTTTACCTGCCTCGAGATGACTGGGTGTTTGTGTTGTCCTCCTCATTTCATCATCATCCAGGAAAGTGGCGCAATTGGACTGAGCAAAGATTGGGAAATTGTACGGGCGCTGATAACCACGCAGTTGAGCGCCCCACAAACCAAACCTCATCATCATCAATTCCCTGCATAGGCCATCATACAACTTGACGGAGGAAATAAAAGGTGTTGTAGGTATCAACAACCTATCCACTGCAGAAGAAGCAACTGAAAACCAAGATGTCACTACTGACCTAACAGGAAAAACAGATACCCACAGCATCGCTGCCAACTTTGTTCCAGTCCTACTTCTAAAAAACATACAGCAACGAATGGTCTTACTTGTCGTTTATGTTACAAAAAGCAGACTGCCTCAGATTAACAAAATAGGAGTGAAAATAACTGTAGTTATTGACTTACTATGCTTATTCCGAAGTGCAACCAGAAGAGATTTGCGAATGTTATGATAAACTGCCAGTAACTATTGCATATTGAAATATAAGATATATGTTTCGTTTTATGTTTATACGTATTTAGAATATGCTGGTAACAATAAAGAAGTAACTTAAATTATCTTTGTGTGCAATATACAGCTAAAAAACAAAATTTACCTTTGTTATAGAAAATCTAACACGGGAGTAATCGGGTAGCAACAGTAACAGCTAGCGATCGCGAGTTAAAAAATAATTGTTGAAATGGTTACTGTGTTATACAAACAGTATCATGCTTTCCTTTAGCGACCATTATTGTTGATAACCGATGTTCTTATACGATTTCATTCTTGGATAAATGTTAAATGGCTTCTAAATTGTGCTCGTAACGTTACTTGTGCAACCCATCCAGCTTCTTAGTCTGGCTCCCTCAGAGCCGTCTGATTTGATTATTTGTGTTGTTTTTATGTTTACGTGGTATTAATACGAAAGTTTTATTTTGAATCTATTCTAATACTAGTAAGGTAGCTAATATTCAAGTGACTCAGTATTAGCATAATTGATTTAATAATTGATCAGTTCATTATCTTCATTGATTGCGACTCACTTCATACAAACGAAAACAGGCTCGCTTTGAATCTGACCGTCGAAAGGGATGTGTATGTGAAGCACGGAGAGGTATCGTTCACTACGGTTGACTAACTTGGTCCTCTACTGTGAATCTACACTTGTAAAGGCGTCTGTACCAAATATGTTAATAGCAGCAGGGGAGCACACCGTGACAATGACAGTTCTTTCGGGAGAGAAATGATCCTACGGCAGTAAGACAGAACCTGGCGCCGGTCCCGTTGCAGTGGAGATGATCACGGCTGGCTGTGCGTGTCCTCTTTGATAAGAGAGAGGTCAGCGCCGGTGTCCACCCGGAATTCCACGGAGTGGCCGAGTAGCGTCATGTCCAACGTGAGCCTCTGCGGCGGGAGAGAGCTGTTGGCTCAGGGTTGTCCTCATGCCGCAGCTGACTACATGGCCGGCAGGCCACTTGTTGACACACGGCATCCTTGGCGACCGTTTCTCATGTAGGGCCAGCCGTCCGCCGCACATTGGTATACCCGCCACCACAGTGACACGACTAAAACTCCTGCAATGTGTGCAACATACTTTTCAACGCAGAAGAGGAAGGTCGAGTCTGACACTCCAGATTAACATTACAAAAAAGATCAGCCGACGGCGAGAATGGAGCAGAGGAACCGACATACCCAAGTCTCTCACGAGACGCCGACGATCTGGACGCCCGTTAACTCAGGTGGGACTTACAGGCTGAATTAGAGGATAACGATTTGGAATCACCACATGGCCGCTGCTTCCGGCGGCGACTAACAACTTGGGAAGCTTGAATTTCGTTTGTAAAAGCATTCTTAGCTGTCGAAACAATTCCAAAAGATTTAACACCTTTAAGCACTTCACCAAGACTAGGACCGGAGCCGGCCGCTGTGGCCAAGTGGTTATAGGCGCTTCAGTCCGGAACCACGCGGCTGCTACGGTCGCAGGTTCGAATCCTTCCTCGGGCATGGATGTGTGTGATGTCCTTAGGTTAGTTAGTTCTAAGTGTAGGGGACCGATGACCTCAGATGTTAAGTCCCATAGTGCTTAGAGCCATTTGAACTAGGACAGGACTTAGTCAAAACTTAAGCTGCGACCTTTCTGTCAGGGGAAAGTTGCACAATCACATCTCGAATCAACGATGCCTCGTACGAATCTTTACAGTTCTGGCGCATGAAACTGCAAGACACTGTGAGTTAGAAGCCCAAGCTGCCTACGACTGTCCATGTTGTTTATGACACTGATTTAACTGGAGCAACAAGATGCACTTGCTGAGTGTAGTAGTCTGTTAACAGAGCACAGAGACCATTGAGAGATAATTCACTGGGGCTAAGAGTGGATTTAATTTCTGCACTAATTCACATAAACGACTAATATGTTGGTTGACTGATTTTGGGGGAAAGGACCAAACAGCGAGGTCATTGGTCCTATCGGATTAGGGAAGGATGGGGAAGGAAGTCGACAGTGCCCTGTCACAGGAACTATCCCAGCATTTGCCTGAAGCGATTTAGCGAAAATCACGAAAAACCTAGATCAGGATGGCCGGACGGGGGTTTGGACCGCCGTCCTCCCGAATGCGAGTCCATTGTGCTAACCACTGCGCCACCTCGAACGATGACTAACAGAAGGAACAAGTAAAGCTCTTTGCTGCCTCCCAGAAATGCCATAAGCAAAACAGTACGGTTCAGATCGGCAGAGGGAGACTTCCCAGTTCTCCGCAGGTTCGTTGAAGACAGCTATCAGCGGTGGGGACGTAGCCGTGGCCACTGATTCACGTGAGATTTGCTGCTGAGAAACCAGGTGCTGTCGCTGTTGGAGTGACAGCTGTTTCTGCCAGCGTTCCGTAAACTTGGGTCTATAACGAAGGAACCGGAGGCGAACACATCACCGTAAACACGACTGGTTAAGAACTCGCCACAAAATTGTCTGCGCCTGATACAGACACGTTCTCTATTAACAGGGCCAAGGTTGTTGGTGGAGCACTGTACAAACACCAAGAGCATAAGCAAGAAAGTCACTGTCCAAAAGAAATGGAAATACGAACAGCAGCTAGGCGAGACTTAACTGAGCTCATGTATTGCACTATATTAGAATGAGCCGCAGCCATTAGTCTACATTCGAACTGCTATTGGCCGAGACCATGTGACGCGGCTGTCACGCCTCTGGTGGTGCCTGCCTAAGAGTAGTGCCTCTGCTCCGCTGGCAGTTTCGTCCGCTAGCGCTCATATTAAAATATGTAGCTTATAGGCTGGTCAACATTACTTGATGGTTGACACTTCACGCGTTAGAGTAGGTTGCCTCTATGCAGAGCTCTCAGGGCCATGCCGGAATCGTTAGCAGTTGCCACACTGCCACAACAATTGGTCTGTTCACTTCCTTGTCTGGCATTCTTTCTTGATGTGTTTGTATCCCGAATCATGGGTTTGGCACTTTTATTACGTATTTCATAACACACCAAAACCACACACACACACACACACACACACACACACACACACACACGCAGTACGCACGCACGCACTCACTCACACACATACACACACACATATATACACACTGCCACATACACACAGACACACATACACAAACAGTGATGGTAATGAAACACCCAAGTTTCATGCACAACACTAACCAAACACTGCTGGATACTTCCGCACAAGCATCGATTCAGCGTCAAACATATAGTTATAATTACAGAGATCAGCTTACATTAGGTACGCTCCGCACAACACTGTGTGAATACGAATTCTTTTTAAGGCTGCAGTTCATCATTGTGACTGGATAACTACATTCATAAATATAATTTATGAATTGTATAGAGTGATGTGGCGTAGCGCAATGGTTAGCGCTTTTAACCCACTTATAAAGAGATTCAGATTTCATCAAATGTAGCATAATTTTTTTGTTTATTTCTATCTAAATCCAACCAAAAGCATTTGATTAATATTTTTATTCAGTTAACTGATTTAAATGCACTGTTTTGTTTCTAATTTTTGCCACGTCACTTTTTATCATCATTCTGACATTTTTATTTGCTCTTATTTTTCTTTCTACCACTCTTTTTTCGTTTGGATTCCGCCGGTGTCGCCTGTAATGTACAGCTAAGTGTCACTCAGGACCGCTCATCGGTTGGTAATGTGGCAGCCCGTGTAGCCAGTTGTAAGGTGGCAGAATAAATGAAGGTCAATCTCGCACCTTACATAAGAGTTTTATACATTGTAACAGGAAGGTGAATATGATACCTAACTTACTTTGGCAGTAATGAGCAGATTTGCCCATAAGTATGTTATGCAAAAGAGATGACACTCAATCGATGGTATTAGCACACCGCTCCTATATAATGCATGTCAATGAGCAGAAGGTGAAACAAGCAGCGAGAGGAAACGTTGTGAGGAAGCAGGCATAGGCAGAAGCAGAGGCTGCACCACGGGAGGCACCACAAAGAGCTCCTGGGGGGCGTCCTGTGGTGGGGGTCAGCGACCGGACAGGTTATGCACACTAGAGAGCAAGTAAGGGCCAGCAGAAGTAGAACAGAAAGAAACTTTAGAAAACTGCGTTTCAGAATTCCACATGGAACGAACAAAAACCAGTGACGCAGTTGATCATCTGAACACCGAGTGGTGCACCTGTGCTGTATGCATGTAACTTTTAGGCATCTGGAGTGGGCACAAAACGTCCGGTTGGTGGAAACGAACTAGGAAGGAGTAAAGTGCTGAGATTTTGACGCAGTTTAATGGTAGGGCCCTAATGATTGGTACAGAGAGTTTCCACAAAAATAAAATGAAGGCTCCTGTTGGTCGAAAAAAGCCATGAGGTGGAGAACGAAAGAACCTGGGCGGGGAGACAGTTCGGCTATGAGAAAGACGAGTGAAATTTTCGAGGACTCTTCTCTGAACTGGAATCAAGTGCAGAACAGAGTGCATAACGCTGTGTAAAACGCAGAGAAGAAATTTGTTTGAACACTGCATTCACTGCGGCTGACAGCTAGATATTAGCCGTCCACTTTCGACAGGTGCATAGAATGATCGATGTCACGACTTTTGAGTCAAAGGAACCGTGGCCTGAATACTCCACAACGGAATTCGGCACTCGAAGAGGCTCCAGGATCTGACGTAACGCATCAAACTGTTACGAGACGAATGGATGATGCGAATCTCGGTTCCTGACAACCACGGCGAGCACCACGTCATACAGCACAGCACCATGCTCTCAATTACAGAAAGAAATCATGCGGCATGAACTCCCCAGTACTGGCATCGAATGTTGTTTACGGGAGAAACTCGGATCTGTTTGTTCCCTTATAACCGCAGATACAACCCAATAATATGGAACGGCTCCAACACAGTGTCCGACATGTGAAACAAGTGGGCTGGTGCCGTACTGTACTGGGGGATTTCGTTGTGTACCTGGACTGCGGACGTTTCCTACCAGCAAACAAAAAATTAATCGCAAAAACTTATTTCTCTAGGTGATAATTAAAAATGTATGACTGCTTCCCGCATTAGCCTCCGCACCTCGCCGACCTTCTCCTGCTGATGAAGAAGTGGAGCCCTTCCACTCCTGCACTAGCATGGCGACCAACACAAAAAGTTTGGCTCACAACGCCTCTGCTAATTTTGCACAGGACACAGTGACATGAGGCTTTGAAATTTTGCCTCACGCCCAGTATTTTCTTGACAAGGCAACCCTCTTTCCTCGGATGAAGAACTCATTGTTTGAAACGCATTTCCAGAATGACGACGAGGTGGTTTTCGAGCAGCCACTATGCAGACTTCTACAGCAAAGCAATCCATCTTTTGCATTAAAGGCTGAATATGTAGAGAAGGCCTAACACGCATTGAGGTGACAAAAGTCATGGGATAGCGATATTCACACATGCAGATGGTGGTAATAACGCGTATACAAGGTATGAAAGGGCAGTGCATTGGTGGAGCTGTCATTTGTATTCACATGATTCATGTGAAAAGGTTTCCGACGTGATTTTGGCCACATAACGGGAATTAACAGACTTTCAAGGCAGAATGGTAGTTGGAGCTAAATGCATGGAATATCTCATTCCGGAAATCGTTAGGGAAATCAATATTCCGAGATCCACAGTGCCAACATATTACTTCTCGCAACGGACAACCCAGTGGCCGACGGCCATCACTTAAAGGCTGAGAGCAGTGGCGTATGTGTAGAGTTGCCAGTTTTAATAGACAAGCTACACTGCAGAAGTTAATGTGGGACGTACGACGAACGTATCCGTTAGGACTGTGCGACGAAAGTTGGCGTTAATGGGCTATACAGGGCTATTACAAATGATTGAAGCGATTTCATAAATTCACTGTAGCTCCATTTATTGACATATGGTCACGACACACTACAGATATGTAGAAAAACTCATAAAGTTTTGTTCGGCTGAAGCCACACTTCAGGTTTCTGCCATCAGAGCGCTCGAGAGCACAGTGAGACAAAATGGCGACAGGAGCCGAGAAAGCGTATGTCGTGCTTGAAATGCACTCACATCAGTCAGTCATAACAGTGCAACGACACTTCAGGACGAAGTTCAACAAAGATCCACCAACTGCTAACTCCATTCGGTGATGGTATGCGCAGTTTAAAGCTTCTGGATGCCTCTGTAAGGGGAAATCAACGGGTCGGTCTGCAGTGAGCGAAGAAACGGTTGAACGCGTGCGGGCAAGTTTCACGCGTAGCCCGCGGAAAATTGGCTCATGCCACAACTGGAGACCGACAGCGCCGACTTCATCTTTCAGCAGGATAGTGCTCCACCGCACTTCCATCATGATGTTCGGCATTTCTGAAACAGGAGATTGGAAAACCGATGGATCGGTCATGGTGGAGATCATGATCAGCAATTCATGTATGGCCTCCACGCTCTCCCGACTTAACCCCATGCGATTTCTTTCTGTGGGGTTATGTGAAAGATTCAGTGTTTAAACCTCCTCTGCCAAGAAACGTGCCAGAACTGCGAGCTCGCATCAACGATGCTTTCGAACTCATTGATGGGGACATGCTGCGCTGAGTGTGGGAGGAACTTGATTATCGGTTTGATTTCTGCCGAATCACTAAAGGGACACATATCGAACATTTGTGAATGCCTAAAAAAACTTTTTGAGTTTTTGTATGTGTGTGCAAAGCATTGTGAAAATATCTCAAATAATAAAGTTATTGTAGAGCTGTGAAATCGCTTCAATCATTTGTAATAACCCTGTAGTAGCAGACGATCTTAGCAAGTGCCTTTGCTTACAATACTACATCTCCTGCAGCGACTCTTCTGGGCTCACGACCATATCGATTGGACCCTAGACACTGGTAAACTGTGGCCTGGTCAGATCAGTCTCCATTTCAGTTGGTATGAACTGATGGTAAGGTTCGACAAGTTGTCAACAAGGCACTGTGCATGCTGCTCCATAATGGCGTGGGCTGTGTTTACATGGAATGGGTTGACTCCTCTGGTCGACCTAAACCGATCATTGACAGGAAATACACTCCTGGAAATTGAAATAAGAACACCGTGAATTCATTGTCCCAGGAAGGGGAAACTTTATTGACACATTCCTGGGGTCAGATACATCACATGATCACACTGACAGAACCACAGGCACATAGACACAGGCAACAGAGCATGCACAATGTCGTCACTAGTACAGTGTATATCCACCTTTCGCAGCAATGCAGGCTGCTATTCTCCCATGGAGACGATCGTAGAGATGCTGGATGTAGTCCTGTGGAACGGCTTGCCATGCCATTTCCACCTGGCGCCTCAGTTGGACCAGCGTTCGTGCTGGACGTGCAGACCGCGTGAGACGACGCTTCATCCAGTCCCAAACATGCTCAATGGGGGACAGATCCGGAGATCTTGCTGGCCAGGGTAGTTGACTTACACCTTCTCACCTTCTAGAGCACGTTGGGTGGCACGGGATACATGCGGACGTGCATTGTCCTGTTGGAACAGCAAGTTCCCTTGCCGGTCTAGGAATGGTAGAACGATGGGTTCGATGACGGTTTGGATGTACCGTGCACTATTCAGTGTCCCCTCGACGATCACCAGTGGTGTACGGCCAGTGTAGGAGATCGCTCCCCACACCATGATGCCGGGTGTTGGCCCTGTGTGCCTCGGTCGTATGCAGTCCTGATTGTGGCGCTCACCTGCACGGCGCCAAACACGCATACGACCATCATTGGCACCAAGGCAGAAGCGACTCTCATCGCTGAAGACGACACGTCTCCATTCATCCCTCCATTCACGCCTGTCGCGACACCACTGGAGGCGGGCTGCACGATGTTGGGGCGTGAGCGGAAGACGGCCTAACGGTGTGCGGGACCGTAGCCCAGCTTCATGGAGACGGTTGCGAATGGTCCTCGCCGATACCCCAGGAGCAACAGTGTCCCTAATTTGCTGGGAAGTGGCGGTGCGGTCCCCTACGGCACTGCGTAGGATCCTACGGTCTTGGCGTGCATCCGTGCGTCGCTGCGGTCCGGTCCCAGGTCGACGGGCACGTGCACCTTCCGCCGACCACTGGCGACAACATCGATGTACTGTGGAGACCTCACGCCCCACGTGTTGAGCAATTCGGCGGTACGTCCACCCGGCCTCCCGCATGCCCACTATATGCCCTCGCTCAAAGTCCGTCAACTGCACATACGGTTCACGTCCACGCTGTCGCGGCATGCTACCAGTGTTAAAGACTGCGATGGAGCTCCGTATGCCACGGCAAACTGGCTGACACTGACGGCGGCGGTGCACAAATGCTGCGCAGCTAGTGCCATTCGACGGCCAACACCGCGGTTCCTGGTGTGTCCGCTGTGCCGTGCGTGTGATCATTGCTTGTACAGCCCTCTCGCAGTGTCCGGAGCAAGTATGGTGGGTCTGACACACCGGTGTCAATGTGTTCTTTTTTTCCATTTCCAGGAGTGTAGCTATACAACTTGGAGACCATTTGCAGCCATGCATGGACTTCATGTTCCCAAACATTGACGGAATTTATTTGGATGACAATGCGCCATGTCAAGGGGCCACAATTGTTCACGATTGATTTGAAGAACGGAATAGTTCGAGCGAATGATTTGGATATCCATCGAACATTTGTGGGACATAAACAAGAGGTTAGTTCGTGCACCAAACCGTGCACTGGCAACACTCTCGCGATTATGGGTGGCAATAAAGGCGGATGGCTCAAAACTTCTGCAGAGCACTTTCAACGACTTGTTGAGTCCCTGCCACGTCCAGTTGCTGCACTACGTCGGATAAAATGATGTCTGGCACGGCATTAGGAGATATCCCATGACTTTTTTCACCTGACATATATTGTGTACCAGGCACAAGAGACATACAACAAATACTTCAAGAGGCTGTCAAAGGCACAACCACTCCCCTGGCGCCTTCTCAGTTCCGTGCAGCCGTCTCCAGATGCTGCTCGCTACTCACGACTACTTGCTACTCCCGCCAACACAGCCATGTTGAACTCGTCCGCCAGTAATGTTTCCAGCCGCGAAAGATAGCGCTGTCGACAGGGGCTACTTTTCCTCAGCCTCCTCGCAGAGATGGAGATCCTTCCATTGGCAGAAAAGCCAATGCGCCATGAACACTCTCACTGTTCACATCCTGCATCCATCTCAGTACAGTTGCTGCAATTACGCTACAGAGGACAGGTCTATGGGTTCCTTTCAGAATGCAACACTTTTGATTTAGTGGTCAGTATTTATGAGTAACTGCTTTCAGTCATACACTGCCGAGAGACACCGAAGTTATTTGGATTTTATTGTTTTAGGTATAGGACATAAAGAGCCCAGCACCAAACTGTTACCAAATTTAAGTGAAGTTTGTATCACAACTATTAATAAATATTACTGATCATTTCTTGTTATGTTTCCACGTTCCTGTTCTAGTGCCACCCTGCCAAGCAAGCGTTTAACTAGTAATAGTAGCATGCAAATAGCCACCTACTTTATTGAACAATAGTAGGAATAACTTTTCTGCTATTGTGGATTTTCTGGTTTCGTCAGAAGACCAAGGGGCCAAGGCAAGGTTCGCACCTCGCGAACAAAACCACAAGTGAGCATAGTTGCTGTCAGACGCAGCGACGACTGAGCAAAGTCGATGTAAATACGCAGAGAAGCGGTTTCGTACGCCACCGCATCAACACGCTTGCTTACGACTGGGCACAGTGCCTCTCAGCCCAGTCTACAAACATCACCGAAAACAAAAGCCCCGTTTTTCTGCTGAGCCAGCAATGCGAAAATTGTATTAGATAGAACTCTGCATAAAAATTTATCATCAATTGTACTTTGAGTGAAGAGACAAGTATCTTGTTCTGTATCAAGTGATACATTAATGTTCTGCGACCGTAACAAACACTCACAACATTCCAATGAAAATTATCGAGTTCCAAAGTTACGTATTTCATCTCGTTCAAGTCATAATAAAGCGATCTAATATTTGTATGTGTTATAGTCTGAACTCGGCCTCCTCTAGGAGTAAGACTGAGAACTCAGCACTTTGCTGCGAGTGTTATTTCATCTGGTACAACCGATTTTTGGGCTGAATTAATGGAAATATTCAGTTACAACGTCCCAACAAACTAATATCATCATCAGGTATGATGTTGCAGCAAAAAGAATGCACTTAATATGGCTTAGCAGTGACTTACGTCTGTTTACTTGCTGGGCAAGTTAATGAAACATGACTGTGAACCGTCTCAAAAATACAAATTTAAAAGGTTCGAGTTGTTACAGTTATGATACAAGATTTGTATTACCGGTTTTTGCAATAGCATAACAACCACAAAATTTAGTCAGTGACTGAACGGCCCTTCCCGACGTACAGCACGCAAACAATATTAAGGATGGGCCTTACGTTTCTGCTACCAAGCTGTCACGTAAACTCACGTAAAATGTTGTAAAGGGCGCAACTTAACATTGTTTACTGGCTCATATAATTATTCATATTTACCTGATCAGCAACAAATTTGAAGCGCGTTTGTGCTATGGAACATATTAAAGTTCTTTAATCTGAGTCATAGTTATCCATCTCATCCTCGAATTTGTACAGAACTGTCCCTTAGAGCCACGCGGTCTAGGGCGTTCTGTTACTGCTCGCGAGGCTCCCCCCCCCCCCCCCCCCCCCCTCCGTCGGAGGTTCGAGTCCTCCCTCGGGCATGGGTGTATGTGTTGTTTGTTTAAATTATTTAAATTAGACTAAGTAGTGTGTAAGCTTAGGGACCGATGACCTCAGCAGTTTGGTCCCATAAGATATTACCACAAAATTTCCAAATTTCCGTCCCTGAGAAGCATTACCATACCACGAACATCGCACAAGTTACTACTGCTGTTAGTGAGACTCTGAAATTAGAGATAGAGCTTTGATTTCTCAGTGTATCGTGGAACAATCAATTAACATGAGTAAAGCATGTCACGTACAATGTTTTACAGGCAATAACTCTGTTTCTCATTGTCTGTTCTGTACCATTCTTTACCGCCGAGGGTTTCAGTTGCATGGAAATTATCGGGACAGTGGATGTGGCAACTCTTGATCACTATTTGTTTATAATTACGATTAGTTATTTAAAGCTTTTAATTTTCCTGTGGTAGAAAGTAGAGTTTTTCTGTTCGTAGTAAAATTACATGCATTGCACTGATCAGGAAATTTCTGCGACAGTCGGAGTGATAAGAGGGGTGAGGGTCGTCGAGGAAACGTGTCAGCCCTGTATCGATATATTATCAGGACCTAGTTAAGTGTTGGCAGTGGCTGCGTAGTAAGAGCAGGCATGACAACACAGTTTTACTTCCGATCCGTGTCGTAACTTTGTGTTGTCACGGAACATTCTTAGCGTGATAAGCCATCGGCTGCGCAGCTGCCTCATCCGACAAAAGAATACAATATCAAAGCATCAGAGTTATTCACCAAACATTTAAGACAATCGTTGTGTCACGTTAAGAGACTGACTGTCGTGTTCAACACAAAGTGATACTACCCGCATACCGAGCGAGGTGGCGCAGTGGTTAGCACGCTGGACTCGCGTTCAGAAGGATGACGGTTCAAATCTGCGTCCAGCCATCCTGATTTAGGTTTTCCGTCATTTCCCTAAATCGCTTCAGACCAATGCCGGGATGGTTCCTTTGAAAGGGCGCGGCCGAATTCCTTCCCCATCCTTTCCTAACTCGATGGGACCGATGGTCCGCTGTTTGGTCCCCTCACCCAAATCAACCAACCAACCAACTACTGCATTAGGAGCAGAGCAACAGTGCTGCAATGCTTCGAGTCGACACTGGTTCTGAATGACATTATGTCCTTCAAGCTATGTGAAGAACACTAGATGTTCGACACAGCAAAGGTTAAGAAAAAGGTGTAGAGAGAGTTCTTATTCCATAAGCCGTCGAACAACTCCCAGAAAATTGTCGAAAGATATTTGTACTACGAGGGGCGTTCAACAACTAATACACCACTTTCTTCTGAAAGCATGTTGGTTTTATTCAGGGTTTCCAATGTACCACATTATTTCCGACCCTTTTGGCTACAAAATCCAATTTTTCAATATAACCTCCGTTCAATCCGACCGTCTTGCGCCAACTTACACGAATAACCGGTACGCCCGCATTGTACCACTCTACTGGTCGACATCGACGTCAGAGCCAACGTGTACTGCTTCAATAACCTCCCAATCATCCGCTTATTGCTTCCCGCTGCGTGCATCCTTGATTGGGCCAAACAGATGGAA